>NC_056738.1:106949105-107064105 GCF_019279795.1 Protopterus annectens | reverse complement strand
TGTAGCACACTTGGATTTTTTATGACAACTTCAAAAGTTAATTTAATGTTAGTAAGGCCTTGTTACAAGGTTCCTTTGGAAGCAGAACACTCATGTCAATCAGTAGAGCAGCCTGATGGCCAAATGTGGAGGATGTGAGCATGTACTTCCTTAGATGCATCTAGCGGAAGGATTACTTTATGGTATTGCTTAAGGGTTGGTACCTAGCATGATGTTATCCGACTTAGGATTTTCTACCAGCAAAAGAAACTCATTGGGACCCAGATATAACGCCTGTCTTCTTGGTTACTGGTGCCATTGAATCTGTGCATGTCCAACTTACATTATATTTTTAGTCAAGTATTTGGGGAGTATAGTACTCCATGGAACTCTCCAAGCTCAACATACTTTCTAGAGTTTAACTTAGGTTTAGTCAAGTATTTGGGGACTATAGTACTCCATGGAACTCTCCAAGCACAACACACTTCCTAGAGTCTAACTTGGGTTTAGTCAAGTATTTGGGGAGTATAGTACTCATTGGAACTCTCCAAGCTCAACATACTTCCTAGAGTCTAACTTAGGTTTAGTCAAGTATTTGGGGAGTATAGTACTCCATGTAACTCTCCAAGCTCAACATACTTCCTAGAGTCTAACTTAGGTTTAGTCAAGTATTTGGGGAGTAGAGTACTCCATGGAACTCTCCAAGCTCAACATACTTCCTAGAGTCTAACTCTGGTAAGTCCTGAAGCCAACCTATTTCATTGAGCTGGAATACTTCCCACAGAATTTTGTTCCCAAGAAGTGAGGCACCTTCTCCTTATTCCCACATGGGGCTATATGCAAGGAATGCTTTATGATACATATTCTGAGTAGCTTTCCACACTTTTTAACACCTTCCTATGCAGCATCACTGTGGCACCAGCAAAAATGCATACTTTTCTTTCAGACCTTTGAAGGTCATATGTAAAAGGACTGGCTGTGCAGTACTGATCCTGATGTCATTCAGCCTTTCCTCTAAACAATCTTTTTAGTGGACCTTCTTTGTCCTTTCCTTCAACGTGTGTTTTACCCAGGCTACCTCATTATGACTTCCTCCAAGATTATCCAACTTATTCACAAACTTTCCGTGCAGTACTGTGTCAAACGTATTACTTAAGCTTTGCAGATCAGCATCTATCCAAAGGCCATCTTCTTTTCTTTTGGTTTACTATGAAGGTTGTCAAATCAAAGAGCTCTATTCCACTTATCCAGCAAGGCTTTACTGATATGTAGATATGATGGCTTATGTCTAGTTTCCTATTGCCTTCTAGATATGCCAAAATGCTCCCAATCAAAATTTTCCACAATGTTGGTTACAACAGAGGCTCAGCTGATAAGTCAGAAGTTTGACCCAAAGTCTTGTTTCTAATCATTGGAAGGGGTCATGTTTGAAAAGAGTTTTTCTATCACCTCACCTAACTTGTTAACAACTGTAATAATTATGATGTATATGTATGTACGTGTGTGTGTGTGTGTGTGTGTGTGTGTGTGTGTGTGTGTGTGTGTGTGTGTGTGTGTATGTGTGTGTATCTACAGACACACACACACACACACACACACACACACACACACACACACACACCTTCTTGCTACAAGTATTCAGAAATCACATCCCCCTCCCATCTAAGGTAATACCAGTTCTTTCTTCATTTTTTTTTTAATTCTAATTTGAAATCTCAAAGTATGCTGCCATTTTTATTGTTATCTTTTAATGTACCTTCATTATAAATTTCTTTTGTGAAAAGGCTAGGATCAGCATCGTATCTGTTCACATCCACTGACTGAAGATAGTCAGGCTCCCCTCTCCACAGTGAATACAGAGTAGAAATGTTCATTTTTAGGACCTTTTCCGTTCACAGCTAACTTAAGAGTTGTCCTAAGTCTGATTGTCTCTACCCTTTTGTCTTACTTTCCTATTTTATGCACTAATATGACATTTAAGGAAATAGGCTTGGACAGTCAGTGAAAGCCACTGGATACCAGACATTCCAAAGAGGTGAATTAATGTACTAGGAGAACCTGGTGAAGACAAGTGCACCTTCTGTGAAATCTTTCTCTGTGGTTGCCATTTTCTTTTTTGTTATTAACCATGGCCGTTAAAAAGCTGAGTTTAGCCAATGGAAAAAAAGAAATCAAAACAGAACTGGTGCAAACAACTGTAGCAGCAATAAAAAGATAAGTGTACATGTGTGTCTGTGTGGACATCCAAGCATTTCCCCATACATGTATGTGTATATATATGTGTGTGCGCATGTGAGAGAGTGAGTGTGTGTGTATGTACGTTTGTGTGTATACACATGTGCGCACACCCCTACAGGGTTGTTTGACTCTGTTAATACTTGCACTGCATATGCCCTGAAAGCTATGAGCTACAACATATTACTATCGCTTGTGTTTATGTAATTACTCATTTGATCACAGACATGTGAATGAAGTGTACACAGTAAAGTGGCTGTGTGTGTGTGTGTGTGTGTGTGTGTGTGTGTGTGTGTGTGTGTGTGTGTGTATGTATGTACATCCACGCACAGCTCCATAAGACTTTCTACACACACGTGTGTAAGTGTTACTGTACAGGAGGTACAGGTGAGACTGTGCCTCAAAATCTATTTGTATGTGTCTGTGTGAGTATAGACATTATTCAACACTAATCCCAGTTTATATTTTGGATGCAAAATACTTCACCTGATAACAATGACATCTTCTACACCAACTATGAAACATAATACTGAGTATTTCACATCAAAATATTAAAAAATATATACTATATATATGTATATATATATATATATATATATACACACACACACACACACACACACACACACACACAAACACACACACACACACATTTGCCGTTCGCAATAATAAAAATAAACATTGAAACGCAACTCTCCACTCCTACACAATGTCGACCCAAATGATCGACACATTTGAGTCGACATTGTCACCGAAAACATTATGTGATAGCCGTACAGGAGCTGATGTAAATCAAACTCCTTTACGACATATCACATTTTGCAGGGAGGCAAGCCCCCCCCTGCACCCCCCACATCCCCTGCTACTAAGACATTCCAACTCTAACAATGCACTACAGTGGGGATATGGATGAATTTCCAATGCCCACTGTACCACAATCTCCGTACATATAGTTGAACACACTTATGCGAATGCACTACTGCATTTGCATAAGTGTCTTCGACTGTCCCATACACTTTTCATTTTATGCATGACATTCTGATTATCGGCAGCATACGTGCTGACAGAATGTCATTCACACAAATGATAGTAAACCTATATATATATATATATATATATATATATATATATATATATATATATATATTTATATATATATATATATAGATATAGATATATATAGATATATATATATATATATATATATATATATATATATATGTACATACACACTCATACACACACATATATATCTAGCTATCTATATATATATATATATATATATATATATATATATATATATATATACATATACACACACACACACACACACATACATGCACTAATAATCAAAATACCAAACACCTTAAGAAATAGCTTAACACAGTCCATTTTTTAAAGCACCCAGGATGGGAATAACAAGGAAATAACGGACCATCCAGGGGTGCAGAACTGTGCCTCACAACACCCCTGGGTGGCACATTACTTCTGTGTAACGCCCACCTTGTCAAGCATCACTATATATTTCTTTTGTTAACTTTCTTTCTCAAATTTCAGCCTCAGGTTTTCTGGTTGCTTTTTCTGTTTCCTCTATCTTATCATGTAGTAGTGTCCTCTGACTTTGCTTCCTTTTACTTCCACATTCTGTTTTTTTTTTTTTTTAATTAACTTGGCACTGACAAAAAAATCTTCAGTTCCTATCGGTGTCCCAAAACATTAGAAATCTCAAACTAAGGGAAATGCTGTAGCTTTCATTAACTATCATCATACAAAACTTCACTTTTATCTATTTATGTGCTTTGCACAGAACTGTCTAACACGATAACAGATTGAGAATCATCCTTCCTGTATAAAGCAGAGGTAATCAGGGCAACTTTGAAAAATCCACCATTCAACAACAAAAGGCTGCACTATTCCAAAAGCACAACATCAGAGGCCTTGCTCTCACATATCACTTCCCCAAAAGAGTATTAAAAAACCTGCCCATTTCAGTGCTGGGTTCAAAATGACTTCCATATTCTCCTTACCGATCACTGTTTAGATCTACTACTGCTATGTCATATCCGAAAGAAGATGCTAATCCTTCTCCTTCAAGTATGTACTCTGGAACAAGCCTTCTGCTGTTTGGGTCATCTTTCTTCAGCATAACAACTGCTCCACTATGATTCGCTCTTGGTGCCCCAGAGACAAACGTCATACCTTCCATTGATGTTATCCCCCTCCCAGAGTCTAAAGAGAAACCTAAAAGAAAAAAAGTTAGGCATTGTTATGGTTAATCCATACACACGTCTTATAGTCACATTACGCAACAAACAAAAATCAATGCAGATGTAGGCAGCAAAATGAAGACCTGAACACAAGGGGAAATAAAAATGCAGAAATTTTAAAACTTTATTTTGCTCAAAGTGCACAGCAACGCACAAGGCAGTCAAATGTTATCAACCAGAGGAAAAGTTGAATAATTAATAGAGTTGAATTAATTTATCTGGGAGGGGAAAGGAGCAAGGGTCAAGTGGGATAACTTAATCCATCCAATAGAACAAGGTGGTTTAGGATTACCTAATTTGAAGGGGTATTTCAGAGCTACGCAGTTAAGGCTCACATACATGACACAAGCAGAACACAATTTTAAAGTGGAAAGGGATGATTATGAAGCAGGGCAGAAATTTAAGAAACATGAAGAGACTGGGATTTTAGATGCAGATCCTTAAGGAGAATAAGGCATATAGATTATATTCATGAAGTAGCAGAAAATATTCTAAGAACTAAGCCAAGACAGGAATGTGGAAAGGAGATTTTGCTAATGGGGTGACTGCAATTTAGGGTAGTGAACAGGCAAGAGGGGGTCTGGAATTTACTTGAGAAACTGGCAACTGAATGAAGGTTTTAGGAGCAAATAATTAGAGATGGAAAGATAAGGGCGGAAGAGGCCAAGAACACATTTGGACTGCAGATTAGAGAATGCCTTCCCTATCAGGGATTGATATCAAGAGTATATGCAAACACAGAGTGATAGGGGAATCCTAAGTAAAAGACCTGCCCTGGAAGAGTTTGTGGTTGAATCTAGAAAAGAAGCTGCCATTACAAAATGGGTAATTAGTAGGGCATGTAAAATATTGCACAATAACTATAGGAACCAATCAGACGAGATTAGAAAAGATTAGGAAAAGAGACTGGTTAAGCAGTTCACAAGAAAACAATGGACGGATATATGTATGGCTGCCAAATTATGCAACAAAGTCTAGAAGATTTGGGATTTTTGCTTCTGTTTGCATAGCTATTTTTATATCCCAAGCAGATTCAAAGAAATTTTCCCTAGGTGGATGCCAAATGTTAGAGGTGTGATGGGGAAGAAAAAGTTAACTGGGAAAAAAAGTTTTGGGAGTGTAAGGAGTTGGTACACTTTAAAAATTCCATACACAGTGCTCTGTCAGAAATGCTGAGGGTACTGCTACTCAATGCTAGAAGTCTAAACCTCAAAATGCACTCTCTTGAGGCACTCCTTAAAATGGAGAACATTGACATCTGTGCAGTGACAGAGACCTGGTTCAATGCTCCAGAGAGTACCCCTGCATTACCAGGCTATAATTCATACCACACCTTTCGGCCACCTAACCTGGGCCGAAACACTAAAGGCGGAGGCGTGTCCATATTCATTAAGGATATCCACACCTCCAGGCTAGTTGCTCAGCATATTGCATCCGAGATTATCCAAGTGCAACTAACTCTGGGCAAGACCGCAATCCAAATTGTAGCTTGCTACAGATTCCCCACCATGCCCCAGGATTCCCACTCCTCATTTCTTAATAAACTGGAAAATATTAGGGTACAACCTAACACCCAAATAATGGGTGATTTCAACTACCCTATCATTAACTGGGAAAAAGTACAGTTTTGTACCTACCATAAATGTAGATGTCCGAACTGGATAGCATCTGCAGTCATAACAACTGGGTTGTCCTGTCGTCAGGCAGCCCTTCAGTCGGCCGGATTCCAAAGTCCGGGTCCGGCTTCGGCTGATGTCGCACTTCACCCAACGTCATCTCTGTTGGTCTTGGGGTATAAAGGCATCAGCCGACGCCATTTTCCTCAGTGTTTCTTGCCCCAGATGCCAGTAGCCCTCTTGGAGGCTAAAATTTGGATAGATGCCAATGTTTCCAAAAAGATAGAGGTAAACACAAAAATAAGCATGTATGTACATATATACAAACAAATACACCATAAAAGACTCCCCCCCACAGCTAGCTATTAGGAGGGTAAAATACCCTAGGAGTACCACAGAGGGGAAGGAGGGAGGGTAATCCTGACTGCAGATGCTATCCAGTTCGGACATCTACATTTATGGTAGGTACAAAACTGTACTATGTCCTTCATGGATGCATCTGCAGTCATAACAACTGGGTAGAATACCATAGCCAACTAGGGAGGAGGATAAAACTAGATTATGGTGTGTTTAGGATCCCTTGCAGTACAGCAGTGGCAAACCCTGCTCGGGATCTGGAATATAGAGGTAAGTTATAATGCTTGGCAAATGTATGCACGGAGGTCCAAGTAGCCGCCTCAATAATGTCTTTGGTTGCCACTCCTCGTAAGAAGGCTGTGGTAGTGGCTGTTGCCCTTGTAGAATGAGGTCTTATGTTCTGTGGAATTGGTTTTCCATGGAAGGAGTAACAGAATCGTATGCAATTTCCTATCCATTTGGAGATTGTCTGTTTGGAAATAGCTTTTCCTTCCCTTCCTGTTGCATAGGCTACAAAAGTTGGTCAGTCTTTCTGCTATTTTTGTTCTGTCCAAGTAGTAGCGTAGCTGTCTATGTACATCCAAGGTATGCAGTATTCTTTCCCTCTGTTTTGTGGGTTGGGAAAGAAGGTAGGTAGGTGGATTGCCTGGTTTAAAGACACTCTGGATACCACCTTAGGCATAAATGTAGGATTAGTCCTCATGGACACTCTATCTTGGTGGAAGATTAGGAAGGGTTGCACTGCCATTAAGGCCTGTAGCTCTGAAACCCTCCTTGCTGAAGTAATTGCCAGTAGGAAAGCAGTTTTCCATGACAGGTGTTGTAGGTCTGCTGTTGCTGCTGGTTCAAAGGGTGATAGTGTCAACTTTTCTAGCACAAAGTTTAAGTCCCAAGCTGGCAAAGGTGGTTTCCTTGGAGGTTTTACATTCTTGATTCCTCTGAGGAACTGCCTGAGCAAAGGGTGCGAAAAACAGGTGGATCAAAGCTGTATTCTGCTGAAATAGCTGATGCATGTATCTTGATGGAGGAGTAGGACAAGCCTGAATGAAGAAGTTCGCCAGATACTCTAGAATGTTAGGCATATCTATGTTTGACACATCTTTTCCTCTTTCAGTACTCCAAATGACAAACCTTTTCCATTTTCCAGCATAGTTCCTTCTTGTTGAAGGTCTGCGTGCTTCAAGAATAATGTCTTTAACTCTTTGGGAAAGCTCTGGGTTAGCTGTTGCTATGTGATGTTCCATGCAGTCAGTTGCAACGTTTTTAGGTTTGGATGTATGATGCTGTAGTTGTTCTGAGTTAGCATCAAAGGCATCAGGGGTATTGGCCACATATTGTTCTGAGACATGCTCCTCAGCAGTGGGTACCAGTGTTGTCTTGGCCAGTTTGGAGCTATCAGGATTATCCTTGGACGTTCTTCCTTGATTTTTAGTAATACTTTGTTTATCAAGGGAAGAGGTGGGAATGCATATGCTGTCAGGCCTTTCCAGCTGAAGGAGAGCGAATCCACTTTCCATGCCAGTGGGTGTAGTGTCCTTGTGCAGAATTTTTTGAGCTGGTGATTGAGAGGTGATGCAAATAGATCTATCTGAGGCATTCCCCATTTCTTTGAGATGGTCTTGAAAATGTCCGGGTGCAGTTTCCATTCGTGGGCATCCGATGTGGTTCTGCTTAATATGTCTGCTAGAATATTTTCTTTTCCCGGTACAAAATTGCCTGTAACTGGATGTTGTAGCTGAGTGCCAGGTTCCACAGCTCCAAAGTCATTCTGCATAGGGGTATGAATGAGTGCCTCCCTGCTTGTTGATGTACCACATGACTGTGGTGTTGTCTGTCCTTATCATCAACTGGCCCTCTTTGAGAAATGGTCTGAACCTTTGGATTGCCAGTTTTACTGCCAGCATTTCTTTTAGGTTGATGTGCAGGTGAAGTTGATCCTGTGTCCACAATCCTTGCACGCATTTGTCCAGCATGTGGGCCCCCATCCTAGGTCTGAAGCGTCTGTTGTGATGGTCTGGCTTGCTTGACATCTGCGAAAGGGTAGGCCTGGGTTTGTCTGGCATGCCTGAGCCCACCATAGGAACTCCTGTTTTAAGCATGGAATTAGTGGGATTTCTGTTTCTAGGCTGTGACTGTGTTGGGACCATAAATTCTTTAGGCACCACTGTAGTTTTCTCATATGTAGTCTGGCAAGTGGGACCAGGATTATGCATGATGCCATGAAGCCCAAGGCCTGCAGTACTTTTCTTGCTGTTAACTTGTTCAGCTTTGTTAGTGCCAAGAAGTAAAGAGGGAGTTCTTTTGTTTTTCTGCAGTTAGGAATGCCATTTGTTTTACTGTGTCCAATTCCGCCCAAGAATGTCCTTGTTTGGGATGGTATCAGCCTTGACTTTTGTAGATTGACTGTGTATCCCAGTGCTTGTAGCAAGTAAATGACCCTTTGTAAATCTGTTGTCAGCTTGCTTTTGTTGTCCCCTTGTAGCAGGCAGTCGTCCAGGTATGGGTAAATTTGTATTCCCTGTAGTCTGCAATGGGCAATTACTGATGCCAGGCATTTTGTGAATACTCTGGGCAGTAGATAAGCCAAAGGGCAATGCTGAGAATTGATAGTGCTCTGATCCTGCAAGAAATCTGAGGTATCTTCTGCAGATTGGTCGAATGGGGACGTGCAGGTATGCCTCCTTGAGATCTAGAGTTACCAGCCAACACTCCTTGCCCAGCATGGGAAGAAGTTGCTGTAGGGTCAGCATTTTGAATTTTGGGACAATGATGTATGTATTTAAGGCGGACAGGTCGAGAATTGGTCTCCAACTTTTTTCCTTTCTTGGAACTAGGAATAGTCTTGAGTAGAACCCCTTTCCTTGCTCTGCAGTTGGCACTTTTTCCACAGCTCTCATGTTTGCTAACTGCATTATCTGTTGTAGAGCCTCTGTTTTTGATTTGGAGGTAGATTTGGCATTCCTCTTTTGATTGGTAAAGTGTGGAAGTGGAACCGGTATCCTTGATCTATGGTTTGTAAAATCCACTTGTCTTTTGTTATATAGTGCCAGTTTTTTGAAAATAAGGTTAACTTTCCGCCTAGAGGAGCTGCTATTTGTTCCCTGGTAGGCGGATTTAGGATTAAGTCACTGTGGTTGTGTTGATGTAGTGGCAGTGGTTGTGTCTGTGCCTCTGTTGTTACCTTGCCACTGTCGTCCTCTGTAGGCACCTCCTCTGGATTGGTTTCTGCCTCTGGAACGTCTGTTTCTGCCCCTGTGAGATCTTGTGGAGTCAGGAAAGGACCAATTTTGGCAGGCCAGTTCCTGCTAAACCTTGGGGGTTGAACCTGCAAGAAATCTTTAACCGTTTGAACGGATTTTGCCTTTTCTTCCATTTTCTTCATAACCTGCTGGGCAGGTGTACCAAACAAACTTGTCTTATCCATAGGAGCATCTAGTAACTTTGCTTTAACATGATCCGGTAAAGCTTGCTCCTTTAGCCATGCATGCCTTCTTATCACTGTGCCAGTCATGGCTGATCTAAATGAAGCCTCCAGTGCATCATAGCCACATTTTAAGGAATGGTTACTAACCTGTTGTATGTTATTTACCATTTCTAATACATATTTCTTATCAAGAGATTCATCAGTGGTTAGCTTTTTAGTTAACTGATCAAGCATAAACTATTGGTATTGTATCATGTGAAACTGACAGTTTAAAGCTCTAGCTGAGAGAGTAGCTGAAGTGTAGACCTTTTTGCCCCATCTGTCTAATGACCTTGCTTCCCTTTCAGAAGGAATAGGGTTTTTAGCTATGGTCGGCTACTGCCTTGGGACCCTGGGATATAGTTTCGGGTCTGCAAGAGGGGCCTTGTAAAGGTGGTGATGAGTGTCTGGCACCCTGTAAAATCTGTCTGGTTTGGCAGGGGCTGGAGGTAAAGAATCTGGAGCGGAGCAGACATCATTGAAAGCATCATCCACCACAGAGAGAACAGGAGGTATAGCTAAGGGCCTGTGTTGTGGAAGGTGCAGAAAAGTCCTAAGTCTTTTCTGGAGTCTGAAAAATCCTGTTGCTGCCATTGGAACTGCTCGCATGGCATGTAAGGTTTCCCCAAAGGAAAATTCTTCTGGTGGGGAAGCAGCTGGAATGGATTCTTCAGCATCAGAGTCTTCAAAATTAGAGAAAGGAGCCTCTGGCTGGTCAGTTATGTCTGATTCATCGGCTGAATCATCAGATGACACTGGCTCAGGGGGCTCTGCCCTAGGCCTCTTCTCTGGGGGCTGAGAGGCCCTGTCTGGGTGAGATTGAGATCCTCTAATTAATGAAATTAAATCTTCTGCCAGAGTAAGCATTTGAGAACTAGAGGAGGGCCTGGTTGACGGGGGTTTAACAGGCACTGTTTTAGTAGTCTTGGCTGCTTTAGCCCTGGCGAAGGCCTTAATGGACATGGCTGCTGGAGGCCTAGCAGCACCACGTGCTGGGGTAGAGACATCCAAGGGAATGGTGTCTGATAAGTCAGTGGCAACCACCGTAGTGGGTATAATTTCTGAGGCCGATTCAAGAATGGTAGCAGGGGCCTCAGTTGTAGAGATAGATTCAGCTGTACTTTGATCAGTTTTCTCGGTTTCAGCCGAAACCGAGACACTCGCGGTTTGCTTAACCATGGTTTCAGCCAAAACCGCGGACCGCAAGTGTCGGTCTTTATCTTTGCGTTTTTGGCAGATTGGGTAGTCGGAGGATCCGACGGCATAATGTACGCAAAATCAGAACCGAAAAACTGTTCAGCAAACTCCGACCGACGCCTAAGCGTACGTCGGTTGAAAGAAGCACAGGCCGAACAGGCTGCTACGTCGTGGGCTGGGCCTAAACAAGGCAGACAATAAGAGTGGAAATCTTTATGAGGTATTTGTTTCCCACAGGTTAAACAATTATTAACTTTTTCTGACATCGGCTGAGGCAAGTAAGAGTCCCCAACGGGGTACTTAGCTTTAGAAGTCTTCGAAGTAGTATTCGGTAGAAGTAATCTCTGGATCCGACCGACCGGCACTTGCGAACAGCTTCTGCTTCGGGCGCCACACGGCAAGAAAGACTGAGGAAAATGGCGTCGGCTGATGCCTTTATACCCGAAGACCAACAGAGATGACGTCGGGTGAAGTGCGACATCAGCCGAAGCCAGACCCGTACTTTGGAATCCGGCCGACTGAAGGGCTGCCTGACGAAAGGACAACCCAGTTGTTATGACTGCAGATGCATCCATGAAGGACATCTACTCATGTACCAACTCTTGTGCTCAACGTTTTCTGGAATTCATAAATTCCAATGCCATGGATCAACTTATCCACACCCCCCACCAGGGGCAGCAATATCCTAGACCTGGTTATTACCAACATGGGCAAGCGGTGCTCCACACCAGAGGTCAAGTCCTCGTTGGTCAGATCCGACCACAAGCTAATCACCCTAGACATCCACATCCCTCCCCCACCCCCCATTAGGGAAACCACAGTAAAAAATTTCTCCAAACCCAACTTCACGCTTCTTAAGACAGAAGTGGCAAACTTCACAACACCCATGCTGATGGACAATAGAGGTATGACTGCTGAATCCTACACAAATGCACTTTATAAGCACTTACACGAGTGCATGGATCGTGCAATCCCTAACAGAACGAAGATGCTATCCTCTAAAAAAAGGAAGCCAATCTGGTGGTCCCCTGCCATAAACAAACTCTACAACAGAAGAAAGAAACTGTTGCAAAAAAGAGTAAAATCCCATGATTGGAGAAACTCCTTGGTCAGCCTCAGTAAGAAGCTGAGATCCCTCATAAAATCCTTCAAAGCTAGTTATGAAGATAAAATCGCCACCGACTCTAAAGACAACCACAAAGCATTCTATAGCTATGTCAAGAATCTCAATGGCAACACTCAGATCTGCTCTGAGTTACAGCACAATGGCACTAAATATACAGAACTAACTAATATTGCCAACATCCTGGCAGACAGGTTCAGTGCTAACTTTACCCCCCTGTCATCCCCTAAAGGGCCCATCTCTATACCAGAAGAATGCAAAGTTCCTGTAATCACGGCTGCACAGGTAAAAAACACACTATCCAAAGCCAAGAACACAGCATCCATGGGACCTGACGACATCCCAGGCTGTGTTCTACATGAACTACAGAACGAACTGGCACCCCACCTAAGTACCATGTTCAATCATAGCCTCACCTCAGGCTATGTGCCCACTGAATGGCGCACAGCGACGGTTATCCAACTCCACAAAGGGGGAGCCACCACAGACCCCAGAAACTACCGCCCCATTAACCTAACGAGCCTGGTCTGCAAGGCTATGGAACGTATCATCATGGAACTTATAAAAAATGACATTAGTAATCTCCAAACTCAGGACCCCACCCAGTTCAGGTTTGTAAAAGGCAGATAATGTGTCTCCTAAACCTGACAGATTTCTTTGAAGCGGTCACCAAAGCCATAGATGAGGGTAATGTGGTTCACACAGCCTATCTGGATCTCGCCAAGGCTTTCGACACCATCCCCCACTCTGGAATTATAGATAAACTCACTAAACTAGGTATAAATCCCTATGTCACAAGATGGGCTGCCAACTGGCTCACTGACAGAACCCACACTGTGAAAGTAGCAGACTCCAAATCCAACTTCAGACCAGTGATAAGTGGAGTACCACAGGGTTCAGTCCTGGGTCCTCTCCTGTTTGGTATCTACTTCTCTGAAGTACAGGCCAACACAGAAGGTCTTTGGCTAACGAAGTTCACAGATGACTGCAAACTAGGAGCCATAATCAAAACTCCAAAAGATGTGGACATCCTACAAAAGGGCCTTGCTGAGACAGATGCCTAGTGTCAAAGCCATGGCCTCAAGCTCAATGCCAAAAAGTGCACTGTCATCCGTTTTGGTAAAAACTCAGTACCCATGAACTACCACATAGGTGGTAGTCTACTTAGCACCGAAATTGTAATAAGAGACCTTGGGACACAGGTGGACAGTAGTCTCTCCTTTGATAATCACATTGCCACAGTAGTCAGGAAATCCTTCTACGTGGCACACCTCATCACAAATGGTTTCTCATCCAGGAAAAAAGAGGACATTGTTCCCCTCTACTCGTCACTCAGACCCATTATAGAGTACAATGCCCTTTTGGTATGTACCTCACAAGACATCTACAACAACTGGAAAGGCCACAGAAATACCTCACAAAGAGGATTACTGGCCTCAAGGAGATGCCGTATGTAGACCGTCTCAAAAAACTGCAGCTTTACTCCGTTGCATATCACCTACTCAGAGGCGATCTCTGCCTAACACACAAAGCTATGTCAAACCCAGAGCTTTTAGACATGTTCCACTTAAAGACATCCCAATCCCTATGAGCTACATGCTCTAGGGACCTAAACCTTGTCACCACAATAAACAGAACATGCTGGAGGGATAGATTCCTGTCCCAGAGACTTCCCATACTCTGGAACAAACTACCTATCTATATCAAACAAAGCTCCTCATTAGCACTCTTCAAGAAAAATCTTGATGATTGGATGGGAGATAGGAAATTCACCCCGGGGATCACTTCTGTGGCTCTGCTCGACAGTGGCACAGGAAAATAATTTTCTTGGGTAGCGAAAGCCGGGGTACTTTTGGCTAGGCTTACAAAGGCCCTAGGGCCAATAGCCTAGTACCTACCAATGAACCTATGAACCTAAGAAAAGATTAGGAAAAGAGACTGGTTAAGCAATTCACAAGAAAATAATGGATGGATATATGTATGGCTCCCAAATTATGCAACAAAGTCTAGAAGATTTGGGATTTTTGCTTCTGTTTGCATAACTATTTTTATATCCCAAGCAGATTCAAAGAAATTTTCCCTAGTTGGATGCCAAATGTTAGAGGTGTGATGGGGAACAAAAAGTTAACTGGAAAAAAAAGTTTTGGGAGTATAAGGAGTTGGTAGACTTTAAAAATTCCCTGCACAGTGCTCTGTCAGAAATGCTGACTGAGCAAATGGGTGTAACTAAGGACATTTTTTGAGCTGGGATACAGGATCTGAATTGCCTAGACATAGTAAGGCTTTACGTTTAATTCTGGTGGCTACCAAAAAGTAATTATTAGAAAATGGAAATCAAAGTCTAAACCAAATGTACTTGAGTAATGAATATTGCAAAAAGAGATAAAACAACTGACAAAATGGAAATTATGGGAACAATACCTGCAGAACAGGAGGAAAATGAGGTTTGACAGAAGGCAGGAACTGAGCAATTTATGTAATGCTGGACTGATGATAGTTACACAAAACAATGCATGTGATGTTTAATGGTTTTAACTGGGAATGTACTAATACAGTTTGTTTTCTTTTATAGATATGCATGTTTGCCCATGTCTTAAGTGATACTTCAATAAAGTGCATAACAAAACAATTCTAAGATGACTCTGATGTAAAGAGATAAAAGTCCAGACCACAACCTAGATTATCGAGGTAGTCCTAGCAGCATGGATACTGGAAGAAAGGCTGACGAGTAAAGGAGTAAGTGACTGAATCAGCATTCCCTTCTTGGGGTGTGTGTGGGGGGCTCCTTCTGCTGCATTACTGACAACTCAGTGGGAATGGATGTTGCAACAAAATCATCAGGAAGGGTTAGAACATATGCACAGTAAAAAGCATGTTAGCCTAATAGCTGGGATTAAGGCACATGAGGGAACACGCATCCAAAAACGTACTATGGGGCACCCACCTTGTCAAGGCTGCTGCAAGGACAGGGGAGGCATTGCTTGTAAAATTCTTGAGGCCTACATCGACAAGTCTTTTCTCCACTCTGACTCACTCATTGACTTATTCACTCATTCGGGGTTGAAGGAATATGAGAAAAGTATAGGATGGCTGAAGAACAACTGGCATGTGAGAAAACAGCATTTCTCTGGCTTGAGGGACAGTGGAGTAACATTCCATTTTTCTAATAAAAAAATGAACGTTTCTAAAACTCAACACGATCAAAGCAATGGGGTCTAAAATTTCATGTCAATGTTGTAATAGAGGAAAGCAGCCTGTATTGATAGCAAATTCACAGATCTGCTTAGGTGTTACTGCAACAAATGGGAGAATAACATGATACTATGAGGAAAATGGGAGAATAACATGATACTATGAGGACTGGTGAGAGGTCAGAAGCACTGCTAACCCTCAAATATAAAAGAAAAGGCAAGCAGCTGCATGCATCTGTTAGACCCATGGTACTAATGGGGAATTATAGACAGTCTTTTCTATTAAAAAAAAAAACAGTTCAGTACACAAAGCAATGAGGATTTACAGGTGAGGTCTCTGGCGGCCCAAAAACAGATGATTAGAAGGGGACATAAATAAAGTTTTAGCTAGACTTACTGCAGGTTACTTTCCACTTACAAATGGAATTCTCATGCCGTGGGAATTCTCATACCGAATTGCATTGTGCTAGCAGCAAGAACTATGAAGTGCAACATTCTCACAGACCATTTTGTTTCCTCCCTATCAGCCACAAGAGGCTTCTGCAAGTTACTTTATTTATCAAGGGAATGCTCCTGCCCTAAGTGGGAAATTGTATGTAGGGGGCAGACTCTCTAAGGAATCTGGAATCCCCACAGAGTCCTGCATGAAATTCAAGAAGCTTCACTTACTGGGATACTGTCCATTCAGTTCAAAATCATGGTTCTTGTGTTGTACATCAGCAAATATGGCAGAACACACTCCTACTGCCTGTGTATGGAAGCTTTGAGGGTGTATAATGTCTAACAGGAGCCTGACAGCTGGTCACATTCCGAGGAGTTCTAATGCCTGGCACACTGCAGAGTCATCTCCACAAGCCTTGTGTACAGTCTCACACTCCTAGAGCTGCAGGGTATGTTTTACACAAGTGGAGCAGATAATTTTTTCTTGTTATTTTTAACCCCCATGCCTGCTGGCCATTAAGTCTCCCCTCCACTGGACAATGCTGATTTGTTCAGCTGCTAAGGGAATTCCATCCATAGATGAAGCAAGAACTATGAGGAGGACCATCATTCAGGTTGCCATAAGTGTGCTTTGTGTTCTTGCTGGCAGCCCGGCAATAACTACATTTTTGCATGACCTAACTACCACTCCAGGCAAGGGGATAAGTGGAGAGTGCCACTGGTGTAAGTAGCAATGCCTTCCCCTTCTGAATGCATACCGTCTGCACACTCACCCTGGAAGCCAACATCTTTGGTGGCTTGGGAAGCCTAAATCCTTTCTACAGGCCTCCCTTCTGCACTGAAAGTGTGTCCCACCCTTTTTGTCCCCACCTCCAAATGGGTCAGCCCACCTTCCTTGACAGCACTGTCAAGCACTGGATGCAGTAATCAAACTCAGGTCTACTGGTATTATAGTCATGTCTTTATCCCTCTATGCCACAAACACTGGTGGGCAGAACAATTTTGACCATTTTGCTTCTTAAGCAAATTCAAAGAATCTATGCTCCTTTACCCTCATTCCACCACCAAATGAGACTATGGATGCAATGGTACACACAAGCTGGGAATCCTTACATTGTCTTCTCCTATTTTGCTTCTAAAATGAGTCTGGCCTGCATTCTGTCCACTTTTCCACAGAAGTGTGGTTGCCGGAACTCAATGCGTAAGTTTGGCAGGTCACAGCTGTACTCCCATTTTCTTTTTATAACCGTTTACTCCGTGTATCACAGGCATATAACACAGCAAGACAATACAATGCAATTAGCTAAACAAGCTTGTCTCAAAACGATCCCCTATGGAAAGGCTACCTGGAAAAAGAGGAAACATTTGTAACAGTAAATGAAATCCACCAAGAAAAGGGGTAGTTACAAGTGCAGCACCAGCAACCTGTTTCTGAGATCAGACCATCTCAAGCTCAAGAAAAGACAGCCTGCTTGCACATAACAGATCAGAAAAAAAAAACAACAACAAAAAAGAGAGTGATATTCATAACAGCCATGGGCATTAGGACCTCCTGGCACTTCAAAGTTTCCCAGGCTGCTATAGTCCTTCCCCATCCCAAACAGCTCCTCTATCTCTCTCTCAAAATTATATATATATATATATATATATATATATATATATATATATCTATGTATGTATATGTATATATATATATATATATATATATATATATATATATATATATATATATATATATATATATATATATGAGGAGGTAAGCATGTTTAGGCACAACCACAAGCCAGAGGAATTCAGAGCAAGACAGTGAAGGTGAGTTAAGGAGGACTACAAAGGATATACACACTCTTACAACACTATTAAGTATACAAGTCCAGGCAGAAATAGTCTGTTTTGTCACTGCCTTTCCCAGAGCCCTGGGGTGAAGAGACAAGCAATTGCTCTGATCTCCAAAGGGACTTGGTCTTGTCAAGGCAGAATCTTAGTTGTCTGTGAACATCAAGGGAATGCACAACTCTCTCACTGTCATTCTGATGATGTGGAAAAAAGGTGGGGAGGTGAATATGTTGGTTCAGGGACAGCTCACTGACCACCTTAGGCATGAAGGACGGGTTGGTCCTTAGGGTCATGCTATTCTTGTAGAAGATTAGAAAAGGTGGGGTGGCCATGACGGCCTGGAGCTCTGACATTCTCCTGGCTGATGTCAAGGCTACCAAAAGCACAGTCTTCCAAGTGCAATATTTTAGAGAGGCTTTTGAAGCTGGTTTGAAAGGAGCAACTGTGAGCTTCTCTAAAACGTAATTCAGATCCCATGGGGGTGGGAATGGCCTTCTGAGGGCCTGAGGTGCAGTACTCCCTTAAGGAATAACTTCTCTTGAAGACAGGAGGCAAAAGGAGGGTCAAGAGGCTGACAAGCAGAAAAAACAGCTGGGTGGGCCTTAACAGAAGAATATTACAACCCTGGTTGCAAAAATTCACACAGGTAGGAAAGCACTAATGGGACCTCTCCTTGAAATGGGTTTAGCTGTCTTTGAAGACACCAAGTGGAGAATCTTTTCCATTTGGACAAATAAGATCTCCTAGTATTGGGTTTCCTGGCCTCCTGCAGGACATTAACCACATCTCAGTGTAAAGGTGTCTGAAAGGGATCAAAACTATCACCCACAGGGTTAGGTTCAGAGATTCCAAATGGGGATGGATTAGGGATCCCTTGTCCTGTGTGAGAAGGTCCAGTCTGTGAGGTAACTTGCGATTAATGCCTTTGGCTAAATGCACAAGGAGAGGGAACCAATGCTGTCTTGGCCAAAGGGAGTCACCAGCAAGACTGTTGGTTTGTCCTGCTGAATTTTCAACAGTACTTTTTGCAGGAGTCGGAAGGGGGGAATGCATAGAAAAACATCCCTTTCCATGAGACAGACAAGGCATCCATTGCTCTCGCTACGGGGCTGGGTGCCCTGGTACAAAAGAGTGGCAGTTGTCTGTTCAGAGGGGAGGCAAAAAGATCTACTTGTGGTGTACCCCACTTGTGGACTATGTCCAGGAACACATTCCTGTGTAGCACCCATTCGTGGGATTGTGACATGGACCTGCTCAAGGTGTCTGCTGTGTTCTGAGCTGAGGGAATATAGACTGCTTGCAGGTTGACTCATGTTGGGCCACCAATTCCCAGGCCTGGAATGCAAGTCTGCATAGCAAGTAAGATTTTGTTCCCCCGTTTGTTCACATACCAGAGTACTGCAGTGTTGTCTGTGAACAACGTCAGCGGGCCTTCCTTCAGAATGTGTTGGAAGGCCCTCAGAGGAAGGATAATGGCCATCATTTCTCTGATGTTGATGTGCTCCCGCTTGAAGGGGCCTGTCCATGTGTCTTGCACCTGTGTACATCTCCTGGACTTGGGTGAGGGGTTGTAATGGAAGTCCTGGGTTGAGAGAGACTTGATCCAACCTAAAGATTCCCTTCCTTAGGTATGGTAGGAAGGAAATGCCGTGGTCCAATGGGTGGGAGTGTTGGGTCCATGTGGACCTCGGGTACCACTGAAGTTTCCGCATGTGGCGTTCTTGCCAGTGGCAACATGAGTATAGTGGAGGCCATATGTCCTAGGAGTCAGATATTGTCTCACTGTCATTGCTGTGGTGTGAACAGGGATAGCCTCAGACTTTCCACCTTTTGGGGTGAAGGAATGCTCTCATAAAATCTGTCCTTATCTGCATCCCAGGAAAACTTGGTCCTGGGAGG
This sequence comes from Protopterus annectens, assembly GCF_019279795.1. Taxonomy (NCBI): domain Eukaryota; kingdom Metazoa; phylum Chordata; order Ceratodontiformes; family Protopteridae; genus Protopterus; species Protopterus annectens. The sequence continues at coordinate 107,044,501 of NC_056738.1, read as the reverse complement.
GTTTAGTTTGGACTTGGGGAAACTGATGTTGAAACCCAGGGACTGCAGGACAGAGATGACTCTTTGGAGATGAATGTGAAGGGAAGTGGAGCAACCTGAATCCCTTGGACCCTGCAATAGGCTACCACTGGAGCTAGACACTTTGTGAATACCCTTGGAGCAGTAGATAGTCCAGAGGGCAAGGCAGAAAACTGAAAATGTGAGGAACCCACAGAGAATCATAAATACTTCCTGTAGATGGGCCTTATGGGGATATGTAGGATGCATATTTGGTGTCCAAAGTGGCCAGAAATGCCTGAGGCATTAGCAGGGGAAAAAGAGTCTGCAGTATAAGCATCTGAAAACTGGGGACATGTAGAAAAAGGTTGAGGTGGTAGAGATCCAGGATGGGTCTCCATTGGCCATCTTTCCTTGGGACTAGGAAAAGTCTAGAGTAAAAGCACTTTCCCTTTTCTGACAGATGGACAGGTTGGATAGCCCCTTGAGAGAGGAGGCTGTCTAAGACTGTCTGGAAAAGGGAAAGCTGGTCCTTTGGTGGCTGTGGGATGCCTCTTAAGGAGGGAGGTATGACCCAAGTCATGAAGTATCCCATTTCTATGAGAGACAAGACAAACTTGTCTGAGGTAACGATTTGCCAGATGGGAAGACAGTGAGAGAGTCTTTGGGATAGGGGAATGGAATCTCGGGGGGGGGGGGGGTGCAGTGGGGAAAGTTCAGGTTTTCACAGACTACCTGCCCTGTCCTGAAACTGAGGTTTCTGAACTGGAGTCTGAGCAGGCCTGGAAGGAGGCTGCTGCTTCCTGGAGCTCTTTTTGCTCCTAGAATGAAGGGTAGCACCAGAATGCTTCCTGATGAATTCTGTCTTGGTGGGGTAATTCCTACCGAATTTAGGGATTGGAGATGCAAACAAATGTTTTAAGTCTTGTAATTCCTTCCCCTTTTGCTGAAGGGTCTTGAAAAGCTTTGCCATTTTAGTCCCAAAAAGGGCAGAATTGTCCAGGGGTGCATTCAGGCATTTAGCCCTAATATCAGGTAGAGGTTGGAGTCTCAGCCAAGAATACCTTCTAAGCATTGAGGCAGAAGCTCCAGATCCTGCCGAAGCCACTGCAGCATCATAGCTGCATCTGACAGAGTGTCTTGTCACTTGAGAGGACAATGGGAGTGAGGCTAGATATTTGAGCCTTACAAGGCGAGTCTGGGAGATCAGACAAAAGTTTGGAAACCTGAGTCAAAAGGGCCAGGGCATACTTAGACATTTGTGTCTGGTAGTTAACTGCCCTAAAAGACAATGTGGCAGAGGTGTATACTTTTTTGCCAATGCGTTCATGGTCTTACTGTCCTTATCAATGGGAAGGACAGAGGTGTAGAGAAGTAATCTGGAGGGTTGGCTGCAGACAGTGAAACAGTGCCAAGGTGTGCAACAGGGCATTTAAATCAGAAAGTTGGCCCCTTCTGGGACCTTATAAAACCTGTCAGGCCTTCTAGGGGCTGGTGGTTGGGACTCAGGGTTTTGAGAGGTTGTACTGAAGGCATCAAAAAGGCTGGTTAAACTAGAGGGATGGCAGAAGGTGAAGGGGTATCCATTTGTAAGGGTTCATAGTACCTCAGACATTTCAGACGGATCCCATTTAAAAAACTCCTCTAATTTTAGAGATGGTTTCACCAAAGGTAAGATCCTCTCCAGGGGAGTCTGCCTCAGCAGAATCCTCCTTGGGGGAGGCATACCTAACAGGGGAAGACAACGGAGAGGCAAAGGAAAGAGTCCTCTGAAGAGGAATCTGAAGAGTCCTCAGCTTCAAGAGGAAGAGTATCTTCAGTCTGAGGCCTACAACGGACAACTGTAGGGGCTGACGGAGGTGAAGCAGGCATATAAGGCCTAAGGGCCATGAAGGCATTAAATAAGCTTTGAGAGAAAGCTTGCCAATCAGGCAGGCTTTCTGAAGACATGTTTTGTCTTTTGTTTCCTTTAAGGAAGAGGTAGGCCTGGAGGGTGTAGGGCCTAAGGACAGCCTGGGTTCAAACTGTTCTGAAGCAGTGGAAGGACTGGTCTGGATGCCCATTGTGACCCAAGGTTCGCCCTCTTTGTCAGCATCTGATGTCTACCAAACTTCCATGGACGTGCTTTCAGCCCCTAGGGTCTGTGGCCTCATGAATGGTACCTGCTACACCTAACTTGGCTAGTTTCGTATGTTCCTCCAGGCGAACATTGTGTGGAGGAGGAGCAGCAGTAGGTTCAGGCCTGATAAATTTAGCCTTCTTTTCTGGTGGCTCCAACAGTGTGACTGGACAGCCCTTTCATCGCCACAGCCAGACATTTAAGATGCTGGTTTTCTAAGTAGACATTTAGGGCGTGCAGACGGCTGCGGAGAGTCTTGGGAATGAATGCCTGACAAATTGCGCAGGTTTTGTGGTCATGGTTGGGCCCTAAACAGAAAAGGCAGAGGTTGTGGGCATCCTTATGGGGGATCTGACGTCCACACCTACATTTTCCTTTACTGGATGACATGAACCTAAGCAGGCATGCAGCGACCCAAAAAGAGAAGAAGAAAATGGCCCCAATGGGGTACTTATCTTAAATACAAAGATCTGACAGCAGAGACGGCAGGAACAGCTGATGTCTGACTGGTGGCAGAGAAGTTCTGAGGAAAGGTACATGCAGATGTCACTTTTAGGGTCCATGCACCCTATGCCCAACGTCAGACATCCCACGTACCTTGCAGTGACTAAAGCTTTTGTATACTGGCTGGACGTTCAGGTAGCTAAGCAAAGGATAACCCAAACATGGTGAATACTGCAACATGGGAATATAATGACATCTGTCCAAGATAAGACTGTTGACTACCAAGTGTCATGACAGGTACCATCTACATGCATGAGATACGTAGACTTTTGTGATACAATGGATCCACATCCTGGGACCACATGACCAGACTGGTCCTCTGAAAAACTCATGTACAGTGTGACTAGGGGAGCCACAAGAGATGGTCATTGACATGAGACCCCGCACCCTGAGATATTGGTAAATTGAAACTAACAGCTGATGAAAGCAGGAACTCTGGAAATCAAGACCCAAACCACTTCTGTGTCCAACTGTCATTAAGAATCTACATCTACATTTTGAGAATGGTCAGAGTGATGTTCATGGATGGAAAAATACTTTCAAAGACTCCTAATCTGATCTCCAGAAGGTGCAATGAGGATCCCATCATCTAGGATGGGCAAAAAACCCGAGTCCTTGCAGATATAAGTGCACCACCATCACAGACATGCATTTGGTGATCATCCCGGGGAATGAGAGGAGATCAAATGTAAGTGCCCAGAAGTGGTAGGGCCTGGCTCTGACTCTGAATTACATGAAAGTACAGCTGTGTTAGAAACTTATCACACGTAGATATTCAAGTACATTCACTGTTTCAGTCATTACCCGGACTGCAACAATGAACAGAATGATGCACATCTTCCTGGATCAAACAACATGCTCAGTATCCTTCTGTTAGGTATGAAAGACCTGTATGAACACAGACCATACAGGAGGCATCTTTTGGAATAAAGGAATCCAATGCTGGTGCTTGCCCTTTTGGGGCTCTGGAGAAAGAACAGTGCATAGAAGAAAATCTGATGTTGACCACTCAAAGTCCCAAGACCTTGATTTCAATAAAGTGACGTGTACAAGGGTAAATGGTAAAGTCTGCTACATCTTCATGGGGTTTGTTCATAATGACAGGGATGCATGACTAATATGCAAACTGTTGTGAATCACACAGGTGAAGATATCACTTAGGTCACTGAGTCTGCATGGAATACTAAATGACACACACACCTCTCAGACAGAAACAAACTACGGTATGAAAGCCAGTGGAAAATCTGCTTTAAAAAGAAGCTAGGCCTTGATGCCTCTAGCTCATCTAGCCCCTCCAGCTGGGAATCCTTGTGCTGATGATACCCCTACAAGAAGCTAAGCCTTGAAGCATCTAGCTCATCTTGCCACTCTAGCTGGGAATCCTTGTGCTGATTATACCCCTAATGCTCCATCAAGAATCCTCCGGATGTCCAGCCATGTCTCCACTTCTGCAAGACAGTAAGGGAAGGCCTCAAATCTGGACTACTGTAACTAATGCACAAAAGGCAGGTGGGATATCATGAGACGTGCAGACAAAAATGTAATAAATTGGCAAGTTCACACACATTGGCACGGTCTGAGAGACTTGTGTCCTTCATTTGGCATCAAATGTGCGTGATCTCTTGCAAAGATTGCAATGATTGTGTTTGCAGTGGGAAATACTTAACTTATGGGTTCACTCCTACACCAAGGCACAGTGACAGTGAAGCAAGGCCAAAGGAGTATGACTCTTGTAAAGTATTCCACACACAGGAGGTTTAAAACTGCTGAAGTGCTGTTAGTTCTTACTGTTTTAAAGAGGAGAAACAAGCTACAATGAAAGTGCTCTGTGGAAATGCACTGCATTTAGGAGGTCAAGGGGCTGCAATTTCCTCCCCAGAAAAATTACAACATTTGATAGTCTGTAAAAGTGTGTTTGCAGGAAGTGTCTATTAAAACAGGAATCATTATTTGGGTATTAATCTCAGCAGCAGAGATACTGTCTTTTGTTCATTTTAAGTGAAAAAATAAATGAACTGATGCAGATCTCTCCACAAACAAATGGTACATAATGACAGAAAAAAAAACTATGCTGCAAATAGCTTGCAAGCTTTGAAACCAGGTATAAGTAGCAGTAATGTTTCTATTGTACTACATAAAGGGGCACATAAAAAAAGTATTTTGTGAACAAAATGTGTACCACCATAGATGTTAAATAGTAAAGAAGCCACAAGCTCATTTTGTACTTCAACATAAACCTTTACACTCTACAAACCAAAGAGCATAGTGGATATATCTTGGTGACAAACAGGGCAACATGTTAGGCTATCCAGGTCTGTAACTTGGAAAAAAATGAAGGTGACTTTTTATGGTAATTAGAGGCGAAGGCTGTCTACTTTCTAGGGGAGGGACTAGTTTCAGTCTGGAATGAAGGTGGCCAGGGCTGAGATGGATATTACCATATTACAGTACATTATCAGTATACACAGAATAAAGACTGTATCACGTTTTACTCCAAGTGATAAATCTGGTAGCCTACTGAGTTTGAGTTACTATAAAGCAACCATGGAATCTCCATGGACATGGCTGATAAGACAGCAATGGAAGAGTCGATAACAGTGGAAGAGGAGATATAACAGAAAGATGAATGAAGGTGGGGCAAGATATGAGATAATGATGTAAAGAGGGTGGGGAGGTTAAACAACATTTACCATACCTGAGAAAAGGAAGAAAAGACTGAGTAGCACAAGTAAAATGGAAACAGAAACATGAAAAAACTACTGCTACCCTGAAGTAATGCAGTAAGAAGGTGACCTCTAACAGCTCTGAAGAGCAGCATCTGGACATAAAGACTGAGAGACAGTAAGGACAGCAGTGGTAGCAATCAGAAAAGTATAACTGTTGCCACCCTTGAAGCCCAAGAAAGGAAGTGCAAGAATTGCAAAAGGAAATGGCCTAGACAGTAATGCATCATGGGAGACAAACAGCAACATGTTAAACAGCAAGATAAAAGAAATACAAAGATAAAAATCGAATGACTTCTGAGTGATCTTAGAATGAAGTCCTTAACAACTACAGATACAAGACAGTAGCAAAGAACAGACAGGGCAGTATAAGGAACAAAGTGGAAAAAAGGAAACGTTTGCATTGGGCAGCATAGAGCAAGAAACAATGACCACAAGGCAAATAAAAGTAATTTACAGGAATTGGCTGGACCTACAACACAGTTTGTCTATAAATTAAGAAATGAAGAAAGAGAAAAAGGCATACTATGTACTTTTTCTTAGGGAAGTATGTGCTGTGAATAAAATTTTGTGCCACCAACAGCCACATCAGTCATTAAAGTCACACATCTGATCCAAACATGCCACTTACTCAGGCACTGCCTGTATACTAAATAGCAAGTGGATGACTATATGCCATCCCAATAAACCACTACTAATACCCACTTTATTTTACTGTGGGTCATGGGGGGTGCCATATTCCAGCAAACAGCAAGAAACAAAGCACAGAAACAGCTCTGGATGGGATGATGGTCCATCAGAAAACACGTGTGTGTTTACACTGCACTCATATTTATGGAAATACTTCCACTTCATCTATCCAAGTGTCTCTGGGATATGGGAATGCATCAGCTCACCCAGTTAAAACCTATGCAAACCCTAGAAAGAAGGCACCCACAGCTTACAAATAATGAAGCATGAGCTTTGAGGCAGTGATGTTAACCTGATGTTACTGCTGTACTGCACAGTTTAAAACAAATATATCATGGTCTGAATGAAAAAGGGGGAGAAAAAGCCACTTGAACAGACCGTGAGGGATGTCGGATTTATGAGGTTGACTGGTATTCCAATTAGGTACATAGTTCTCTGCAGAGTCTAGCAGCTAATAGGCTAACCTTACTCTCGCCATATTGTAACAGCTCCAGATGAATTTAAACTTTTTTCACCTGTTCTTTACTTACTTCACAAAGTATTAGGCTCATAGGTTCATACTAGGCTATCTGCCCGAGGGCATCCACAAGCCTAGCCCATCGTTTTGTGGCTTACGCCACCCCTTTAGTATGGGGAACTATACCCATTATTTTGCTGTGCCTCTGTCGAGCAGTGACACTGAGGTAATCCCTGGGGTATATCTGTGATCTCCCATCCATTGGTCAAGATTTCTCTTGAACAAGGCCAGCGAGGTGCTCTGCCTCACATGTACCGGGATTTTGTTCCACAGCATAGGGAGTCTTTGGGTGATGAATCTATCCCTCCAGCACGTCCTATTAATAGCCGTGTCAAGGTTTAAGTCTCCGCCCTTGTGGCTCTGATGGATCTAGATTTTTGAGGTGAAGCATATTCATCAAATCTGGGTTTGACATGGCCTTGTATGTTAGGCAAAGGTCACCTCTGAGCAAGCGGTGGCGACTGAATAGAGCTGGAGTTCTTTCAGTCGGGCAGCATAGGACAGATTTTGAGACCCTTTATCCTTTTGGTGAGGAACTTTTGTGGCCTCTCCAGCTGCTGCAAGTGTCGGGTCAGATACATTCCGAATGGGGCATTGTACTCAATCATTGGTCTGATGAGTGATGAGTAAAGGGAGACTATGACCTCCCTTGATCTAGATGAGAATCCCTTCATGATAAGGTGGGCAATGTAGAAGGTCTTCCTAACTACTTTAGCTACATGGGTGTCGAATGACAGACTACTATCAACCTGGGTCCCCAGGTCCCTGATAACTTCTTCTGTGCTCAGTGGATTGCCACCTATTTGGTAGCTAGGGGTAACCTTGTTTTTCCCGAAGGGTATGACTATGCATTTTTTGGCATTTAACTTTAGGAGGCCGTGGCTCTGGCACCAGTTATCTGTTTCTGTGAGACCCTTCTGAAGGATATCTGTATCAGATGTGTTTTCTACTATGGCGCCCAGTTTGCAGTCATCTGCAAACTTTGTCAGCCATAACCCTCCTGTGTTTGCTTGTACTTCGGAAAAGTAGATGCCAAACAAGAGTGGGCCCAGGACTGAGCCCTGTGGGACACCACTTGTGACAGGCTTTGAGTCTGACATGGCGCCAGCAACTCTGACCCTGTGGGTTCTGTCACTCAGCCAGTTTGCAACCCATCTTGTGATGTATGGGTTAACATTTAAGCTGATGAGTTTTTCAATGATACCCGAGTGGGGTATTGTATCGAAGGCCTTAGCCAGATCGAGGTAGGCTGTATGGACTGCCTTTCCCTCATCAATGGCTTTGGTGACTGTTTTGAAAAAGTCAACCAAGTTTAAAAGGCATGATCTGCCTTTGACAAAGCCAAACTGGGTTGGATCCAAAGTCTGCAAATTCCCTATGTCTTTATTTATGAGGTCCATTATGATCCTCTCCATGGCTTTGCAGATAAGGCTTGTCAAGCTAATGGGCCGGTAATTTCCAGGGTCGGTGGAGGCACCGCCTTTGTGAAGTGGTACCACAGTTGCAGTGTGCCACTCCTGGGTACGTATCCAGAGGTAAGACTTTGATTAAACAGCTGTCCTAGCTGTGGGTTTAATTCCTCATTGAGTTCATGGAGCACACAGCCGGGGACACCATCAGGTCCCATGGATGCTGTGTTTTTTGCTTTGGAGAGAGCAGTTCTCACTTGGGCGCTGGAGATGTTTGGGGGGCTGCAATCGTTTGGTATAGATATCTCTCCTTTTGGGGGGGAGGGGGGGGAGAAGTTTGCACTGAACCTGTCAGCCAGTATGTTGGCAATGTCTGTAGGATCAGTAATCTTCACATCATTTTGAACTAGCTCTGAGCATATCTGGGAGTTTCCTCCCAGGTTTCTAACATAGCTAAAGAAGGCCTTATGATTGTCTTTTGAGTCTTTAGCTATTTTTCTCTCGAAATTTGCTTTGGATGATTTTATGAGAGCTCTTAGTTTTTTACTTATAGTGATCAAGGGTGTCTTACCTTTTAAGGATTTTGCTCTATCTTGTAGTAGCTTCCTCCTTTTGTTGTAGAGTTTGTTTATGGCTGGGGTCCACCAGACTGGACGCTTGCCTTTGGTACAAAGAGTCTTTGTTTTGCTTGGGATTGCCTTATCCATGCAGTCCTGCAGGTGCTGGTAGAAGGCATTTGTAAGTGATTCAGCGGCTTGAGTACTGTTTTCCGCCGCTCGGGGCCTTAAAGGAGACCACACTAGTCTTTAGAAGTGTGAAGTCGGCTTTTGAGAAGTTCTTTACTGTGGTCTTTTTTATTTCATGTGGGGGTGGGATGAGGACCTCCAGCGAGATTAGTTTGTGGTCTGATCTCACCAGTGAAGGGTACACCTCCGGTGTTGAACATTGTGCTCCCATGTTCGTGATGATGAGATCAAGTATGTTATCTCCTCTTGTGGGGATGGTGACTAGTTGTTCCATGGCATTTGAGTTTATGAATTCCAGGAACTTTTGGGCTAGGGTGTTTGGGCTTGAGTAGTGTTCCCAGTCTATATTAGGGTAATTGAAGTCACCTAGTATGATGGTGTTTGGTGATACATTTATCCCTCTAGTGTTTTCAGGAAGGCCATGTGAGGTTCCTGAGTTTGTGAGGGTGGCCTGTAACATGCTACAATTTGCAGAGCAGTCTTGCCTATGGTTAATTGCACCTGGATGGTCTCCGATGCATCGTGCGTTGCCACCAGTCTTGAGGTGTGGGTGTCCTTGATGAATATGGATACCCCCTCCTTTCTTGGTATTGTCCAGATTTTGGGGCGGAACGCATGATATGAGGTAAAACCTGATAGCGCTGGGGTGCTCTCAGGAGCCTTGAACCAGGTTTCTGTCACAGCACAGACATCGATGTTCTCCATACTGAGAAGGGCCTCGAGTGCGTGCATTTTGAGATTTAGACTTCTGGCATTGAGCAGCATTACCCTTAGTTTTTTTCCTTTTTGTGTTCTAGGGTGGTAGGTTTAGAATTTGAGCCTTGCCTAAAAAGGCACTATGGGGGTGGCAAGAGCCTTTGCCAATATCTGGAATCCCAGGGTGACAGGTGCAAGCCGTCCCTTGCGAAGCAGCGTGGCTTGTCCAGCATGTCATCCCAGGCAGACAGACACTGGATCCCCTTTGAATGACACCAGTGTTTAAGCCAATTGTTAAAGCTGATCATCTTATCTCTGTATTGTGGCATCATTCTTGGTGAAGGTAGGATACTGCTCAAGGTCAGGGTCATACCTGCCTGGGCTACATAATCAGAGAGCTCCTCAATGTCTCTTTTCATGTAGTCCAAGGAGGTGCGTCTCAGGTCGTTTACACCAGCGTGGACAATGACTGAGTCATATTTGTACCTGCTGTTGAGAGACCTGAGTGCTTGCGTTATGTGGCGGATTCTAGCGCCCGACAGGCAGCTTACTGTGACCTTCTCCTTACTCAGTCTGGTGGCGGGACGTCAGTGTGTCTGACTATGGAGTCACCAATGACTAGTGTGTCTGGCATTGTGTTTGGCCTTAAGGGCTGTGACTGTTTGACACTCTGACTGTGAGGTCTATGTGTTGCAGGTGTTGTGTTCTGAGGTGGTGGTTGTTTGGGTGTCTGCTTTGGTGGCCTCTGCTGTTTTGGTAGATTTTTGATCAGAGCCTCGAGTATGTCTTTGTGTGTTTATGTGTATGATTTGAGGTTGTAATGGTACTATGTGAGACTGGGTCTATAGTGTGTGTGGTAACCTTCTCCTCCTGACTGGTCTTGCCAGTCCTATGTTGAGAGAGCTCAGCCTCCAGTTTGGCCGTATAGTTGCATCTCTCGCATGTATTTGTGTTTTGTGGGAGGAGGAGAGGGTTGTCTGTGTACATGAGGCAATTGTAACATTGCCTCAATATTCCCAGGTTCACCAGCTGAGCAGGAGAGGACACTAGCAACTGATCCCTCGACATGCTAGAAGGAATAGACAAAAATCTTTAAAAAGATTCCGGGGGACGTGGGTGACCGAGAAATGGGGGGTTGCCTTTTTGGGGTACTATCTATGACAAGAGTGCCGTATCAAGGTAATAAGTACTGTAGGAGCAAGTGCTACGTTTAACAGATAGAGAATAGTCTACTTGGAGTCAAGTAGAGATGATCTTTTTAATTATAGGATAAGCTGATTAGATCAGTAGTATAGTTCGAGGAAGGTAGTTTTAAGGGAAAATTTGAAGAGTGGACTTTAGGTAGCCTGAATAGTTTAAACCTGCTTAACCGCTGCTGCCCTAGTGTGCAACGGTAGCAACTCCGCGCTAAATCGCGCTAATGCGCGCTAAAGCGTGCTTTATAGCAGGGGGCTGGAAAAGACAGGAAATTACCCAAAATGGCCAATAAACTACAAGTTACTGCCTTAAACCACTCCTCTGAGGACAAATGAAGGAGTTATGGAAATGACCCCTAGTGGCCAATAAAACTACAGTTTCAAGTCAGTAACCACCTCTCCGGGGCAGGAAGCTGCTCAATGTTAGTCACTGCCACTGATGAACACAGAGACCCTCCTTCAGCCCAAGCAAAATGGCCTCACAGAAACTTTCAAACAGTTCAGGAACAGCAAGCCTGTAACTGAACTTTTTAACTCTCAGAAAAGTGGGAAAAAGCAAGATTTTTTTTTTTTGTTTTGTTTTTACAGAGATAGCAGAGGTTCACAAGTAATATCAAGTTATAACAGTGCAGTAAATGACCCCACACAAGAGTGCTAGGTCAAGGACAGAAAATATGCAAGTTTTAAGAAAAAACGATTTAAAATTAAGTGCAAACAGGAAATTCAGCAAACAGCTTTTGGTTGTGCTCTAAATACAGCTACTAATACAGAAATCAAGTTTAACAAGCCAGAAAATGCTCAAGCTAGGCAGCTATGCAGAAAAACTTAGCAAATAAACAGAGAAAAATACTTAAAATCTCAAAAGTGGCTCCCTTCTTCTCTCAGCGTTTTTTCCTCTTGGAGGGTGCTTCACCAACAGCCAACAAGCCTGAAAAGACGCTCAAACCACGAGGCAACTAGGTTTTAAGAGAGGAAGATGAAGGAGTTATGGAAATGACCCCTAGTGGCCAATAAAACTACAGTTTCAAGTCAGTAACCACCTCTCTGGGGGCAGGGAAGCTGCTCAATGTTAGTCACTGCCACTGATGAACACAGAGACCCTCCTTCAGCCCAAGCAAAAATGGCCTCACAGAAACTTTCAAACAGTTCAGGAACAGCAAGCCTGTAACTGAACTTTTTTAACTCTCAGAAAAGTGGGAAAAAAGCAAGATTTTTTTTTTGTTTTTTTTTTTTTACAGAGATAGCAGAGGTTCACAAGTAATATCAAGTTATAACAGTGCAGTAAATGACCCCACACAAGAGTGCTAGGTCAAGGACAGAAAATATGCAAGTTTTAAGAAAAAAACGATTTAAAATTAAGTGCAAACAGGAAATTCAGCAAACAGCTTTTGGTTGTGCTCTAAATACAGCTACTAATACAGAAATCAAGTTTAACAAGCCAGAAAATGCTCAAGCTAGGCAGCTATGCAGAAAAACTTAGCAAATAAACAGAGAAAAAATACTTAAAATCTCAAAAGTGGCTCCCTTCTTCTCTCAGCGTTTTTTCCTCTTGGAGGGTGCTTCACCAACAGCCAACAAGCCTGAAAAGACGCTCAAACCACGAGGCAACTAGGTTTTAAGAGAGGAAGATGAAGGAGTTATGGACATGACCCCTAGTGGCCAATAAAACTACAGTTTCAAGTCAGTAACCACCTCTCCGGGGGGCAGGGAATCTGCTCAATGTTAGTCACTGCCACTGATGAACACAGAGACCCTCCTTCAGCCCAAGCAAAAATGGCCTCACAGAAACTTTCAAACAGTTCAGGAACAGCAAGCCTGTAACTGAACTTTTTTAACTCTCAGAAAAGTGGGAAAAAAGCAAGATTTTTTTTTTTTGTTTTTGTTTTTTACAGAGATAGCAGAGGTTCACAAGTAATATCAAGTTATAACAGTGCAGTAAATGACCCCACACAAGAGTGCTAGGTCAAGGACAGAAAATATGCAAGTTTTAAGAAAAAAACTATTTAAAATTAATTAATCTTTAAGACAGTGAGAGACAATGTACACACCTGAACAAATATGTTTACATATACTTGGAAAAAGAAGGAAAGGCAGATTTTTTTCTAATTTTATACTGAAGATTGACTTTAGAAACTAATGTATATATTACACATTACACTCTTTTTGATTGTACACTGCACTGTGCTAGTTCACTAGAGAGTGTAAACATACATTTCTTTTTATGTTATTAGTCTAAACTAATCTGCTATTGGTAACATTTCTGCATTTTGTGTTTGTGAAATGTTTTGCATTTCAACTGGGCTGAGCCTGAAATTGGTCAATTCTGATCAATGCACTACCTTGGTAAACAAATATAAATACAAACAAATACACACATTTTTCAATACATGCAAATTTAACATTCAACACAAATTTTAAATGATCCTCATTCTGACCAAGGAATGACAATTTATGTTTTATAAAAAGAAAGAAACAAAACATGAAAAGTAAGGCTTTTATGAAAGTACAATTAAATGCCAAAACAAAATTCTGACAATTCCAAAGTGATTTTCAGAATTTAAAATTCTGTTAACTCAAAAGTGATGATGTCAGTGATTCAAGTGTGCAAAACTAAAAAAAATATATATCCAAACTTGGGAGAAAAATGGAATATGGCTAATGATGCACACATCACATATGAAACACAAACCTAAGTAGCTATTCATCATCACATCCGGGGACTTGCCCACCCTTACACTAGGATTTTCAGTCTTATATAAAAACTGGTCAGGGTCAGTATATGATGTGGTTGTCACAAAGAGCAATCCTGTGCAGATAGAACAGAAAAAGAATACTTGTTAAGACATAAAACATTTTTTTCAGAATACTCTACAAACAAATTAACAGAGAATAAAGTGTCTTAAACTTGAAACAGAACTTTGCAGAAATCCCTTCAACTCGATATTCACTGCAGGTTATGTTATTAATCTATGTCCCATTAACAATATTTCATCTTTGACATGTAAAACAGTGGTTTCCAACAGTGAGCATCCATAACATGCACCATATCAACAAAATTCTGGTACTACAGGTACAAATACCATGTTTTTTTACCCAGGCAGCTGCTTGCATTAACAAAATGTAATCATGAAATACACAGCACCACAGCTAACCTACCTCCCAGTGGTACCAGATGCTTTATCAGCGCATCGCAACATCATGCTATCAGGAAAGTTTAGTGGGTTTCGTGGATTCACATTTTTGAAAGTTACAGTCTAATAATGCATAGTTTTGTACATGGATTAATGACTTTAGAAGTACAGATTTCAGTATATCAGGTTTACTAAAAATCAACAACAATGGTATCCTGTAAAATCCTAAATTAAAACATTACTTCTCATGCATACCTAAATAACTGTTAGCTGGCACAGGAACTAGAGTCTCATCTCGCTGACTTTCATCACCAACTTCATATGGCCCATCATCAAAGATATCCATTTCATAAAATGTTTGATTTTTCTGCTCAACACGTACCACCCCTGGGGGAATGGAAATGTAAATAAGTCATGAATGGGAAAAAATAAATATGAGAATGACATGGACTGATGAAAAGAGACAAAACAGTCTGATAACTGTATTTAAATATAAAGCACAAAAAAACTATAAAAAAATAAACTTGAAATTTACATAATTATGTACAACAGAGAAAAACTTTAAAATGAGCAATGAATATGTACAGTAATGGATGATGTTACGTGCCAAGCTCACACTACAAATCTGGCTCTGACTGAAGGCATTGCCTGGTCTGATAGGTGGGTATTTTAAATATTTTTGGGAAACAGATGTGCCTTGATAAGGCCAAGAGTCTGAACTATGTTTTAAAAGAAACTACTTTTTTTTCTGTGCAAAGCTGTACTCCCCTACACCATTTACCTGCTACTGCAACTTTGGGTCAACACATCACAAGGGAAAGGCAGTTTACCAATTAATATTTTGTTCCCAAAATAGCTTAAACATGCATTAGGTAAAAGCTTTCTGAATACTTAATTAGATCAGCTACCCATAGCAGGACTGTTTCAGCCTGGAAGCCAAACCTTAGAATGGTTGAGTGTTAACAGTGCTGGGCCATACATGCTACATACTGTGAACAAGACATTTAATGCTTGCTGAAACACATCCCTAAGCAAAAATATCTACAAAAGAGCATTTTTCATAACACCATTACTATAGAAAGATGGGGCTCCCGTTAATCCTGCCTAGTTTGTAAGGGAGGGTATTAAGCTGGCACTAGTCTTCCTGCCGAGTAACAGAATTATTGTCAGTACAAAAGTGTAAACTACTTTGAAATTGTAATTAAAGAAATTCTATTAATGTTAAATCAGCATTGCTGCATAATTTTACACAATTACAAGACACTAAACTGTCATGACAACATTGCTCCTTGACAGACCGACAAGTAGTGGTGAGACTATCTGTGATCAGAAACTAAATCAATAGTGTATGCCTTCTCATATACGTGGTGATCACAGCACAGTTCAGAATCACTGCAAGAATGTATGCATATCCAGTGAACTGTTTAATAAAACTATTTGCTACAATGTCTGCCACTATAACTCCTGCTTGGCCCCTCTCCAATGTTACTGAAATCCAGACTAGAGACTCAAAGACCCTGTGGTACTGCTTAATACCTCTCCTCAGTCCTTGTCTGATTCCCCAGCATCCTTATTCCATGCTAACCTGCAGGCTCCATCATTCGGATGAGACGTTAAACCAATGCTCCATCTGTTAAGAGTTGGTGGTAGCTCAGATGGATGTGAAAGATCCCACAGCCCTTAATACCACCTTGGGTATCCCCTGAAAATAGGACAATGGCCTAGTGGGACTAGCCCAGTCACAAACAGTAAATAAATTAAAATAAAAATAAACCTGACTGGGACAGCTTCACCCACTGTCATTTCTATGGTGCCCAGCATAAGTTAGTGAGTGAAAAACTTTGGTGAAATCATAACAGATAACCAATGCAGTTACAGTCCATAGTCATTAGCACAAACTTACTGCTTCAAAGAAATCTACTAAGCAAGCAGATCCATCATGCAGGAGTACATGTTGACAAATACTGGTGTACAAACTATGTGTACCAATCAGTCTAATTAGTTTGCAGTGTTCAATGGCCTTATCTAAAGCAGTAGTTAAGCTAATGGGTCTACAACTTTGTACCTCAATCACTCCCCTTTACATACTTAAATGATGATGGGACCCTTTCTAACCATGAGGTACCTAATCATTTACCAATAACAAGTTGGCCATTTCCATGATATAAATAAAGCATTCTCATAGTATATGTATAAAACAACCCCGGACAAGTCTGATTATCCAAAGAGCAGTCTAAACCATACCTTGATTTACATATGGGCCTATATAAGGTACAACATATATATGGTACAAGGTGGGCATGAAAAGACATAACTTCTAATCTGAGTGAAGTACTCATTCAGTGCATTCCCCAATTATTCTGGCCTGTGTATCCATTCATTGCTAAATATAAAAGGCACAACTGGGCCACTGGGCTTATGGGTAGTAACATTTTTGTTTTCAGTGCTAGAGGCCAGTGTGACAAAATTCTGATTTAGTGTTTTAATGAATTTTCTTTGTTCCTTAGAAGTGTAATTTGCCCTTCACTTGTTTGCAATACAAACCGAATCTACATACACACACACACACACACACACACACACACACACACACACACATACACAATCACACACTCACACACAATTACATACGCGCACACACATCTACAGATGTATATTAAAATATATAATTTATAATTTGGGTATATACCAGTAAGGGGATTTAATGATGAAATCTTTTACAGCTGACTACTGTTCAAGTCTTTCCACATATAACTTTGGCAACAGTTGCCAGGAGTTTGATGTAAATACAGTGTACATAACAGAGACTACACTCAAAATCTAAAATCACATCTGATGTTGTTAATCTTCTTTCCATTCATCAGTGATGGTTTCGGTTCCGAGCCCTCGGAACAGAGTCGGCCTATTACCAAGCTCGCTCCAGCAAAAAAAACTCTTGAGCTGTCTCTACCCAGAATGCCCTTCTCCCTGTTACCTCAGATATCGTTTACCGCATAGCCGTAAAGCCGCGTTTCAGCTGAGCTCTCCAGCTAAGTAAAATCTTTTTTGATATTTGTGTAAAAGTTTTTGGATAGCTTCAAATTTTACTAACCCTTTAGTATTACTAGTGTTTTTTCTTCGGTCTAACTGTATTATTTCCACTCTACCCATTGTTACCGTTGGTAATCGTGTACCATTGCTGGTACGGCCTTTTCCCTTACCCTTGTGGTATTTCTTCAATACCATAATTGGTATTGTCTTCTCTTGCTTAACCTGTTAGCTTTTATCTTTATTCAGGTGTCTCCCTTTCTTCTCTTCATATAGTGTGTTGTTAAACTGGTGTTTTTCTTATGATTTTCTTGTGTTTTTTTTGAATGGAGTGACTTCATTATTGTTGGATTATACAGTTAGTTCTGGTGCCCTTTTCTATTAAGATGTCTGACAAGAAGGGTATCTCTGGCTTTAAGCATTGTACTTCTTGTAAGGGCAAGTTACCAATAGTAACTCACATGATGACTGTGTATAATGTTTGGGAGTGGCCCACCTTTCGGTGCAGCCTCCATGTGATATCTGTCAAAGTTTCAGCCAACACACTCTTAATGAGCACAAAAATAAACTCATTCTGAAGAAGGGGTTACTAAAGTCTCCCTTCTCAGAGGCCATTTCTGCGATGGAGGTCTCAACCCCTCCATCTAAGGACAAAAAGAGATCCTATTCTGTTCCTTCTTCACCATCAGGTGATCAGAGCAAACCTGGGAAATGTAAGGTTCCCAAGTTATCGTCGGAGCATAAATCTGTCTCTTTGGCTCTACCTTCCTCGGCTCCGACCTTCTCAAAACCTTCAATACCGATGCCTGTTTTGGCACATGCCCTGCCTCCAGCACCGATCACTGACCTTACTATGCCAATTTCGACTTTGGCACCTGTAGCTACTTTGGCTCAGGCACACCTTCGACTTCGGTTTCCATTTTGGAACTGACCGTTTTGGCTCAGAGTGCCACTTCGGCACCGAGCGTTGTACCAACCTCACTGGATCAGACTCCTTTGCTTCTGGTCTCGAAACTAGACACTTCAGTGCTGGCAGACCTTGCACCAGAGTCAATACTCTCCCTCCATAAACCTGTTTCTGGGCCAAGCGTATAGCCCATTTCTCGAATGTCCTGACTCCCCGTCTGGAAGTATCCACTAGATCCACCAGGAGCCTTTTGGAACACGATGTGGTGCGTCTTGTGAATCAGCTGTTGGTAGCCAGGGAGATTCCCTCACTTTCTAAAACCCATCCACCTGCTGGACTTGGGTTACCTTATCCACGGACTCCATCTTACACTCCTCCATCCATCTTGGTTCCGAAGCCCTCTGCTCTGACATCCTTCTTGGAACCAGTCACCTCGGCGCTTATGGTGCACCTCACTCTGGCTCCGAGTTTGTCCCTTTGGTCTTCATTTTCCTGTCGAACCGATCCTTCCTCAGTCTGGGGATTGGGGGATGGGCGCATCGGTTCGAGGTACGGTGCTGACTTTCTCCTCGGTTCCCTCCTTGGCACCGATGGCTGCGTCTGTGCCGATCCTGCTTTTGAGGCTCTACCTTAGGGGCCGGTCCATCTGAGTGGGGTGTGACCCCGGTCCCGAAGTGGTCTTTCTTATTTCTGGGCTCCCATCCCTCTTTGGGCGGACCTGCCTTCCACACAAGGGAGAGGGCTCTTGCTTCTGGTAGCGTTCCTACAATGTTGGAACCCCAGTTTTTGCCCCCTGAGCTGCAGCTGTCACAGACCACCTCCCCTGGGACACCGGACAGAGAAGCCGCAGGACATCCTTGTTCAGGGTACCCACTCTTCCAAGTCCTCCTCACAGACCCCCACTGAGGAGCTCCCTCGAAAGGAGAAATGCAAGAGGAAGCATGTGGACTCACCTGAGGAGTCCTTAATGGAGTACACGGATTACAATGATAGTGAAGGGTCCCCACGGTCACCTCCTGATGAGGTCTCCTTCGGGGACATCCTTGAGATGTTAAAGCAGAAAGGTGACTGGAAGCCCTCCAACCCTTCATCTGAGGAATCTGTGCTCCTGCAGGCTTTTTGTGCCTAGCCATCTACCTCTTGGGTGACCCTGCCTGCCGAAGAGCTCATCCAGCTCATTGTGCAGTGCACGTGGAAGAACCCTGATTCCACTGAGGTGATCTCCTGGAGACCAGACAAAATTCTGTTCCCTCCTGTTGAGAATCCGGACTGGTCCAAAGGGTTACAAGTTGATGCTATGGTGGCGGGGATGGCCATGAAAAATGAGTTAGCTGAGGAAAGTCCCGCTGTCCACCCACCCAACAGGGAGTCCCAGGTGGTGGACAGACTTGAGAAGCATGTTTTTGCATCAGGGACCTTTGCTATACACTCCCCTGAATTATTGGTACACTTTATGAGGCTCCAGAGAGACTTGGATCTCTGAACTCTCTGGGACACTCGCAGGACAGTTGTCTGATGAGGTCAGGGACAAAGTGTCCTCACAGCTAGCAACCCTGGAATCAATATCCAACTCGTCCATGAGGTTGCTCTCACACACGACCGAAGGGGCGGTCAGAGCAGCTGGTTCAGGCATTGTTATGAGATGCCATGCCTGGATGTGCATCTGTGTCTTCCTTTCGAAATGCTCCCACTGAAGCATCATCCCTCTATGACTCCAAAAGTGAAGGACACGCTAGCCAGGTGCGAGCAAGACAGAAAAAACCCTGTCTGCCGTAGGCCTACCATTTTCCAACCCTCAACGTACCTTCTCCAGGAATCAGAGGAGTGGAAAACTGTGGCATAAGAAATCTTAGGGTCCTTTTTGTGCCGCACATGGTGATGACACCCCCTCAGGCAGAGGGGGTAACAACTCTGGAAGATGCCCCTATAAAGGCAGAGTGGGTCCTCACAAGCAAGGCTCCAGGGACTCATCTGGATA
This sequence comes from Protopterus annectens, assembly GCF_019279795.1. Taxonomy (NCBI): domain Eukaryota; kingdom Metazoa; phylum Chordata; order Ceratodontiformes; family Protopteridae; genus Protopterus; species Protopterus annectens. The sequence continues at coordinate 107,024,861 of NC_056738.1, read as the reverse complement.
GCCTTATCAGCGCTCCTGAGGGGCGTCCCGACTGCTTACCTCTGGAAGCAGTTGGGGGTCATTTCTCTCTGCGCCAAGCTGCCTGGCACTCTATCACTACCGATCGTTAGGTGCAGAATATTATCACCAGAGGTTACACCATCCCCCATTTTTTGTCAGCCAAAACTTCCAAAAAATCTTCCCAACATTCCAACCAGTCAAAGGGAAGAAGCAGCTTCAGAGATTATAAAGCTGTCTCAAAAAAGAGTCATCCAACCAGTCCTACCAGACCAGCGCAGATGCGGACTTTACTAGAGGTTTTTTTTGGTACCAAAAATGATGGGCGACTGGAGACCAATTTTGGATCTCAGCAACTTAAACAAGTCTGTCACCCACACCAAATTCTGGATGGTCACAATTCAGTCCATCCTTCCCTTTTTAAGAGAAGGCGCTTGAATGTGCTCTATAGATCTCCGGGATGCGTATTACCACATCAAGATGGACAAATGCTCCAGGAGTTTGCTTCACTTCTGGCTAGGAGCCAGTCATTACCAATTCCATGCCCTGCCGATCGGTCTCTCTACAGCACCCAGAATGTTCACAAAATGCATGGCAGTGGTAACAGCTCACTTGAGACTAAAAGGATTCTGTGTGTTTCCATAGCTAAACGACTGACTCCTTACCACCCCCACCAAGCATCTTCTGGTAACTGCGCTACAACATACTCTCTCTCTGGCAAAATTGTTTGGAATAACGATACACTGGGAGAAATCAAATCTTCAAATTCGAGTGATTCTTTCTCAAACATCAGCCTCTGCAAGAGAAGTTCTCCAAGCCCTAGGTTCTACGGCTGCGTCAATTCCAATAGTGCCTCTAGCAAAGCTACATATGTGAATTCTGCAATGGCTCCTTCTGTGTCAATGGTCCCCAAACTGTCATCCCCTGGAGTACAAGATTCGAATAACCAACTCCTGCAAGCAGGACCTGCTTTGGTGGATGAGGCTAGACATAGATCTTTGGAGCAGCCCATTTCAACCCTCCCAGCCCACAGCCATCATGACCATGGATGCTTCCCTGATTATATATCAATGTCCTAGAACTGAGAGCCATGCTGTTAATGTTGCAGGCATTCCATGCGGCTCTCCTTTCCGGGACAACTGCAATCCAATCAGACAATATGTCAGTGGTCTGCTACATCAGCAAGCAAGGCGGAACCAAGTCCTAACCCCTTTGTCGAGAAGCCATGAGAATTTGGCAGTGGGTGATAGCTTCCAACCACTTTCTGATAGCAATGCATATCCCGGGGAGCTCCAACGTGATTGTGGACAAACTGAGCAGATTCATCTTCATGCCCCACAAGTGGTCCCTCAACCCTGAGGTGGCATCTGTAATCTTCAGCCAATAGGGCCAGCCTTGCTGCGATCCTTTTGCCTCCTTGTCAAACACCAAGTGCAGCAGCAACTTTGCCCTACTTCCCCCAGAGGGGGAGTCACAGAGGGACGCTCTCATCCATGATTGACCCACAGGACTTCTCTACGCCTATCCTCCCATTCCTCTGAACCCACAATTTCTAAAGAAAGCTCTTCGGTTGAGATGCAAGGTGATCCTCATAGCCCCATTCTGGCCTCAACAAGTTTGGTTTCCCTTTCTTCGGCCTCACCTAGTATTCCCTGGACCCTCTACCAGATCTGATCACTCACCCCCAGGGGCTGAGTCACCCGAACCTGTCCTCTCTCAAGCTGACAACTTGGTTTCTCCACTTCCTCCAGTCGCCAGACAGGCTAATCTCTACTCACCTGTTCGAGACATCATTCTGGCCTCTCACAAACCATCCACCAGAAGACTATATCAGGATAAATGGAAATGATTTTCCATCTGGTTCAAGGATAATATGCTAGACCTGTATTCGGCTCCAGTTACTGCAGTGCTTCAATACTTGGTTACGTTTTTTGATAACGGAGCCTCTGCCTCTACAGTACAAGTACATCTAGTGGCAATTTCTACAATGGTATAGACTGCACCCCTCATCTCTTTACGCCTCTGCAAGGCTTTCCTCAAAGGCACCTCTCATCTCAGGCCTCCTCTCAGACAGCCCATAGAACCATAGAACCTCACATTAGTTCTCTAGTCTTTGACTCAAAAGCCCTTTGAGCCTGCGGCTAAGTGTAACCTAAAGTTTTTGTCTTGGAAATCTTTGTTTCTGGTGGCCATTACCTCTGCCAGAAGAGTTTCAGAGCTGCAGGCATTGTGTATCAAGAGACCCTATCTGTTCTTTTTTTTTTCATAAAGACAGAGTGTCACTTCGGATGAACCCATCCTTTCTTCCCAAAGTTGTTTCTGAATTCTCTATTAACCAGTCCATTGATCTACCAGTGTTTTTTTCCGAATTTTGCCAATAGAGGAGAGTATTGTCTTCATGCCTTAGATGTACATAGACAATTAAGATTTTACTTAGACAGGACCAAATCTATCTGTAAATCTGAACAGCTTTTCATCTCCTTTTCTGGACCCAAAATGGGAGAAGCTGTTTCCAAGGTTACATTATCTAGATGGCTAAGGGACTGCATACGTGTCACCTATTCCCTACATAATGAATCCATTCCAAAAGTTAAAGCCCACTCCACTAGATCTATGGCAGCTTTATAGCATTCCATTCCCAGGGCATCCACGGATGACATCTGCGTAGCAGCTACTTGGGCTAAGCCTCATACTTTTATCAATCATTACAAACTGGACCTGGTCTCCAGGGGGAAAGCTGCCTGTGACTCAATGGTGCTCAGGAATGTTCTTCCATAAGGGCCCCTCATGGACCTCAAGGTAGCTTGAGATTCTGTCCCATCGGTGATGAATGGAAATAAGATTAACATCATATAAAGAAGTTATGTCTTACCATAATGTTCCATCTGTGTTGTTCATCTTCTTTCATTCATCACTTCCCACCCTCTTTCCCCCCTCCAAAGGTTCCTGGGGGATGCCTTGGGTCTAAGTGGTGCACTAGGGTACTTGCGTAGAAGTGGCCTCAGCTTTACTTCCTTTCTTAGCAAACTCGATCTGAGGTAACAGGGAGAAGGGCATTCTGGGTAGAGACTTAGCTCGAGAATTTTTTTGGCTGGCGCAAAGTTGGTAATAGGCCGACACGGTTCCAAGGGCTCGGAACCGAATCCATCAGTGATGAATGAAAGAAAATACCAGACAAGGACGCCAAACGAACCAAAAACTAAGACATGAATGGCAAAAGAACGCAGGAGAACAATTCAGGAAGCCACAGGTCAAATAGCGTATAAAAATTTTAATATCCACTTTCGTCACAACTTCATCAGAATACCTGATGAAGTTGTGACGAAAGCGGATATTAAAATTTTTATACGCTATTTCACCTGTGGCTTCCTGAATTGTTCTCCTGCGTTCTTTTGCCATTCCTGTCTTCTTTAGTTTTTGATGAATGAAAGAAGATGAACAACACATATGGAATGTTATGGTAAGACACAACTTCTTGTTTTACTACTTTGATAAACAGTTGTAACAGTAATGCAATTTTTTTTATGGAATACCAAAGATAACTGCATTATGATTAGATGATCCTTAAATGACCCAGTCAAGTTCAGAATAACTGCAAAAATAAGTTCTAGAGGAATCCACTACCTAGTTTGTGAATGTGCGATTTAGTTAAACCTCCTTTTATAAATCATCTAAAAATGTTTGTGTATAATGTGAGTTGGCTGTCTGATGTTCCCATATGATATTCAGATAGCTGAAATAAAATGGTTTATGAAATATTGCAGACTCCAGTACATTTAGAAATGCAACCTGATGGTTCGAATTGACAGAGGAACTATAATAATGTTACTAAATTCAAAAAGTTAAGACATTTTTCAATTATAGTACTATTGTCTCATTAACATGCACTAGAAGTAGCTGTCTTGAGTCATAAACAAGTACTAAAATTTCCCCACCTGATGTGGTAGACACTCAGATGTATTGAATCTTGAGTCTGTTCCCATGGATAAAACCCTGACTCTACTCCAGATCTGTGTTTGTCTAGCAACATAGGTGTCAGGGGGGGGTCAGGGGGAGAAATGAGAGTGAGTACTGATTTCAACTCATCCATCAGGGGTGGGGGGAGAACAGATGGAATTGCTGTACTGGCCACATCTGTACAAGTGCAGCTGTACTGCCCACAGCAAGGAGTGTACTGTGCGTCACACTTCACAACAGTATGTCTGTAAGCTGTCCAAGTGCAGCTGTGCTGCCCACAGCAAGGAGTGCAGTGTGCCCCACATTTCACAATAGCATGTCTGTAAGCTGTACTGGTGCAGACGTACTGCCCACAGCAAGAAGCATATTATGTCCCACACTTCACAGTAGTATGTTTGTAAGCTGTATGATGGCAGTCATACTGCTCGCAGCATGGAGCATAGTATGACCCACACTTCACAGTAGTATGAGTGCATCCATACTGCCCACAGCAAGATGTGTAGTGTGACCCGCACTTCACAGTAGTCATGTCTGTAAGCTATACGAGTGCAGCTATGCTGCCCACAGCAAAGAGCATAGTGTGACCCACACTTCACAGTAGTATGTCTGTAAGCTGTACGAGTGCAGCCGTACTGCCCACAGCAAGAAGCATATTATGCCTCGCACTTCACAGTAGCATGTCTGTAAGCTGTATGAGTGCAGCCATACTGCCCACAGCAAGAAGCATATTATGCCTCGAACTTCACAGTAGCATGTCTGTAAGCTGTACGAGTGCAGCCGTACTTCCCACAGCAAGGAACGTAGTGTGCCCCATACTTCACAGCAGTATATCTGTAAGCTGTACGAGTGCAGTTGTACTGCCCTCAGGAAGGACAGTAGTGTGGCCCACACATCACAGTAGTATGTTTGTAAGCTGTATGAGTGCAGCTGTACTACCCACAGCAAGGAGCATAGTGTGCCCCACACTTCACAGTAGTATGTCTGTAGGCTGCATGAGTGCAGCCGTACTACCCACACTTCACAGTAGTATATCTGTAAGCTGTACGACTGAAGCTGTACTGCCCACAGCAAGGACAGTAGTGTGCCCCATACTTCACAGTAGTATGTCTGTAAGCCGTACTGCCCATGGCAAGAAGCGTAGTGTGCCCACACTTCACAGTAGCCATGTCTGTAAGCTGTATGACTGCAGTCATACTGCCCACAGCAAGGAGCATACACTTCACAGTAGTAGGTCTGTAAGCTGTATGAGTGCAGCCGTACTTCCCACAGCAAGGAGTGTTGTGTGCCCCACACTTCACAATAGTATGTCTGTAAGCTGTAGGAGTGCAGCTGTACTGCACACAGCAAGGAATGTAGTGTGCCCCACACTTCACAGTACTAGGTCTGTAAGTTGTACGAGTGCAGCTGTACTGCCCACAGCAAGAAGCGCAGTGTGCCCACACTTCACAGTAGCCACATCTGTAAGCTGTACGATTGCAGCCGTACTACCCACAGCAAGGAGCATACACTTCACAGTAGTAGGTCTGTAAGCTGTATGAGTGCAGCCGCACTTCCCACAGCAAGGAGTGTTGTGTGCCCCAAACTTCACAGTAGTATGTCTGTAAGCTGTAAGAGTGCAGCTATACTGCCCACAGCAAGGAGAGTATTGTGCCCCACACTTCAGAGTAGTATGTCTGTAAGCTGTACAATTGCAGCTGTACTGCCCACAGCAAGGAGCATAGTGTGCCCCACAGTTTACAGTAGTATGTCTGTAAGCTGAGAGGTTGGACAAGTGCATGTAGTTCCTGAGAGAGCAACAGCAGTGGAGTGAGCAAAAAGCTGAGGAAGAGGGAAAAGTACAGACCACAGGATCAGCAGTTTGTGTCTTAAAACCATAATACCAAACTTACCTCCACCAGAAAATAAATGGGCTGGAGGATCACATTGGTCCGCTAGGTGCAGGAACACAGTGCCATGGAGTTGGTCCTGCAGAACCCTCTCCCTATAAATTGTACTAAATCCTGGAATGTGAAGAAATGAAGTATCCCATGCTTCAGCTATTGCTACAATGTTACAACTGTATTCACCAAGAAATACAAGTACTTCATCACATTTGTTCCCCAGGCTCTAGCCATTATCCAGATAAGCACTCAAAGATTTATTAAATCTTTGGTTGCTTGGATATTTTGCACAATATGGCGAGACATCCCTAAAATACCCACTACGGCTCTTTGTACACTCTTGCTTAACAGTTCATCCCCTAAGGAGTATAAAAGTGTAACAAATGCTTTGAAAAAAATATATTAATTTTCTTCCAGTAGGTTAAGGCATGCATGCTGTTCTTCAAACCCCACTGCCAAAGCTGGTTTGTCGATAAAGACAGCCTTGGTAAATTTATAACCTGAAAACTTGGGAGATAGCAACATTTCATTAAATAAATTTCACTCTGTTGCCTGCAGAAAGTTGGGTTACTGCAACAATTGTTACATGTATTTATGGGGTCACATCCACAATCACTCTTTCCTGAATGCATGACAACAAAATCTTATGTTTTAGTATTTGCAGTACATTTATCACAACTAAAGAAAAAAAGTTATCTGTAAACCAGATAAACAAGAATGTGACCCACTCACTCTGAGGTATTACCAGAGACTTGTAGTTTTACTTACAAACATGCCATGAGTATTGGACAACATTTGGGGCATCATAAAAAGACACAGCTAGGGAACTAAAGTCTATTACTTTAGACAGAAATACACCTAGTCTAGAAAAATGCTTCAGGATCCTTGTCTCCTCATATTGGGTCAAGGAGATACAGTTCTCTGGCCCTACCCACTCCAACAGGGACAAGCTTACAAAAGACTAGTGTGTTGCACAAGAAAGTGCTTTCCCAAACTAACCAGTACAGTCAGGTGTGTGACAGGCATATGCCAGGTGATGTACAGATCTGGTGCTCAGTGGTACCTTTATCAGGCACGGTACTGGGATCAGCCTACAATTTTTAAGGATATATTCGTGTACCCGTCTGGAAAGGTCCTACCCGACTTACTTATTTGTTTTTGTGTGACTTCAAATAATATGAGGCATCACAGAAGTAACAAATAAGAGAGGAACTTTGGATCTGGCTTGCTTACCTAAACTGTAGGCCCTGCTGTGGGATCTTCCTAAACTTGAGTTGAGGGGCCTTAATGGCCCTGAAGGGGGACAAAGGGAAAAGTCCATGGCTCCAAATGCAAAAACTGAGTTACAGCAAAGTTGAGTCATCAGGTTCCTTCCTGGGATCAGGCCAATCACATACATACCCCATCCAGCTAACCAAGACAGAGGCAATGCCTATACTCCTGTATGATAAGAGCTTTAGATGCACATCATCTGGGCCCCCTTACTGTCCACCAAAGTGGCAGACTACCATGACTTTGAGCAATCAATCAATCATTAGTTGAGGGTGACCCACTGGTGTGTGTGGCCAAGATCCACTCTACACTCTGTTAGTGTTTTGATGGTGTTCCAGCAAAAAAAAAGGTTCCTTATGGGACTCTCTTGCCAATCCACATAAAGGGCATTTTTAATTACTGCCATGCACCTGTCAGCTGTTTTCATCTCTGAAGTTGGCAAGTGAAATGCTGTCACTTACAACAGTGTTTCACTCTGTCCACCACTTCCAGGCAGGTAATACGATAGTAGATCGAATCTTAGCAAATTATGTACAAGTCACACAAAGAAAGCTGAACATTTCACTGCCTTAGGCACTGAACACGCAAACATATGCACAGTGAAAGTCAAAACAGACATCCAGCTGTGCAGATGGCAGAATTGAGGGATTCGGGGGCTGGTTGTGCTCTTATACTGCAGTACATCACAGTGTCTGCTAGTGAAGAGAGTGCAAACCCCAATCACAGGCACATTGGGAAAAATTACAGAATTCTAAAGGAAAATGATGGGATGAACCCAGCCCTATACCCACTAAGGATTGTTTTCCGATGACAGATCAATAGACAATTTGACTCAATATTCACCAGTACAGCCTTCTAAAGCCAGTAGGAAATGTGTGTACTGCACATGGGTAGTTGCATGGGAGGAGGGATTAATACTAGTCTATTCCATGTAAAAAGTAGGTACTGAATGTGCTAATAAATGTGCATAAAGCAACAGAGCCAAATGGGAACGAACCAATGAGCCATTAATTCTTATGTCGGTGGGGGCAGTGTTCAACTTGCAACACTATCCATTAACAACAGTTTTGTTTCATAAAAAGGACAGGATAATCCCACTTGACAAAAGCAGCAATATTGGAGATAAACACAACCTAAATCAGACACTACTGCTTGAAAATGATGCAATTACTTGGAAAGAAGTACAGTACTTGAAGACAAGTGGGTATATGATCCAAAACAATACAGGATTTCCATCAGGAAGGACATGCAACTCATATCTTGCATATTTCTTTGATTGGTTCATAGAAGTAACAAATAAGAGAGGAGCTCTGGATCTGGCATACTTATATTTTAATTAGGTATTTGATGTAGCCCCACATAATATAAATATGCAAGCTATCTAACCCTGAAATATGCCATACAATGACATCCTAAGTTTGTCTAGCAAAGAGGACACAAATTAAAACTACAATGAACCCACTGTACACAGTTACAAGTGAAGTACTACAGGGTCTCTCTCTCCAGGACTAAGACCAGACTATCTCAATGACTACGTAAATGGCCCAACATATCCTTGTTTGGCCTATCTCTGGGTTATTCCTATTCAAAATATAAGAGCTAAAAACTTACACAGGAACGCAAGGCTAAGCTTCTTTAGATCCTCAGAGATCAATAGCCTAGTAATTACCTATGAACCTCTAACAGAATGTGAGAAACTAACCAAAGCATAAAGAGGTACTAGAATAATCTTAAACCTGATAGCCAAACTCAGAAGTAGCAAGGAACTCTAGGGCATTACAGGATGCAGAGGCAATACCAAAATCATCATCACCACCACTATCATTATCCCCCTTTCCCCCCATTTTCTACATGGGGTGGGGGTGTCATGTCACCTGTCACAATCTCTCTCTATGTTCACTGCCACTCTCCTACTTTCTTCAGCACTCATGCCTGACTGTCAGGACTGCTCTCACACAGTTCTTCCACCTCTCTGCATGATGCCCTTGTTTCCACTTGCCATCGTTCTGACCTTCTTCACCAGACTGTCTTCTGCTTTTCTGCACACTCCGAACCACTGTAATCTGTTCTCTTTGATCTTTTCTACAAATGGAGCTATTTTTGCTTCTGCTCTTATTTCCTCATTTCGTCATCTGTCCCACAGTTTGCATCCTAACACCCCTATCAGGCACTTTATACTCCATCACCTTTAGGTTTCTCAACTGCTCTGCCTTTACTGCCGTGGCTTCTGTACCAAAAAATAGTACTGGTCACACCACTGTTTTGTACAACTGACATTTCAGCTTCTTCGGCATTCTTCTGTCATACACTACCCCTGACACCCTGTGCCAATTGGCTGCAGCCCCTCTGGGTCTAGCTTTGACCTCTTCATTCAGATATCCTTTCACTTCAATCACCCTTACCAGACACTTGAAGCTGTTAACTAGTTCCACTATCCCTTCCATCTCACTGCTCAGCTTTTTCTGATTTCCCCATTTGCTGCCATTTCAACTGTCTTATCTGTACTCAATTTTATCCCATGTGCCTTCAGTTTTGATTTCCATTTCCCTATTTGCTGAAGCTCTTGCTCAGAATCTGCATGTAATGCTACATCATCTGCATACAACAATTGTGATGATTTGGCTCCTATGACCTGTTTACTAGTATAGTCCACTCACCAGTATGAACTGGAGTGGGTGCAGCTAAACCCTGATGCACCCCCACTCCCACTGGGAACCCCTCTGAGACCAAACGTTCGTATTTGAGTAATTGAGTCCTTGTACATAGCCTGCACTAATTCTACAGATGCTTCTGGGACTTTGAACCACTGCAAAACTGTCCAAATCAACTTTGAGACCTTGTCATATGTTGTCTCCATGTCTAAAAATCTCTAGCTTCTTCTCAAGTATCTGTCTCAAGGCAAATGTTGGGTCAGTTGTCCTGTACTCTGATCTGAATCTAAACTGTTCATCATCTATCTTACTTTGTACTACTCTGAGTATTTGTCAATCACCTTCTGCAGAACTTTCATGCAGTGTGATAAGAGTTTGATACTTTTATAGTGCATACAGTTGTGAATGTCTCCTTTGATCTTGAACAAGTGTATGCTTATTGGCCTGTTATCTGGAATCTGCATTTCTCTCAGTACTGCTATGAGTACCCTTAGGAGACATTTCTTCCTATCTCATCCAAATGTTTTTATCATATCTGCTGTGAATCTGAGCCTGCTGCTTTCCCTGACTTCATTTTCCTTAGTGCTGTGCTTAACTTCTTCTATGTTGGGCTTCTCTTCTCTCATCATGTCTGGTTCTAAAAGCAGTTCAGAAGGGTTAAAGATGGCAATGGTAAAATCCTCCCTCCTTTTCAGGGAATTCACCCTCATCCTCCAAATCAAACATGTCTGTTTCGTCCTAGTCATCAATCACACACTTTCTGTGGGTGCTATAGAACCAGATCTCCCAGATCTGTGGGGGAAAAGGATTTAAATCAAGAATTCTTCTGGTAACAAAGAATGATTCTTCTTGGAGTCCTGTTCTCAACCTGCCTTTTTTAAACCTATTTATGAAAGTTCCAAAATTCAAAGTGTTGTCACTACAAGCATTTTTACCTCTCACTCCTCCTCTAAGTCGGTTGGTAACTTTAGACTTATTCCCCTCACAGTAAGTAGGATCAATGCTCATTCTTCAAGGATGTTGGCTTTTTCTGTGGATTTTAAGAAAGGCTAGACACTAGAAGCATTCTACAGGCAGATTTGTCATCTGCACTTACTTTTATAAAGCATTACAAACTAGATTACTTTTCCAAGTGTAGAACTAGCTTTGCTAGGATCATTCACCAGGGGTTCCTGAACCTTCCCCCTTCCAAACTGTATAAGCTTTGGTATTCTATCCACACAACTACTGGTAAAGCAGTAATAATGATGAACATAGTATTTAGTTATGTAAGTAAAGTTACTACAAAAGCAGAAGTTTGAATGTATCACTGCTGCAGTAGCCGCACCTGTCCTCCATACCCTTTCAGTGATATGTCTGTTTCCAGGATAAAGATTTGTACATTTAATTTTATCTTTACCTTTCTTATCAGGACTGTAGCCTCCCATTTTTAGTTGACAAGGAAGTCCTGAAGCTTTTGGTGCCCAGGCTGCTGTTTTTCCTCCACTTAGGAAATTATGCAACCAGAAACCAACAACCAGCAGGTTGGGTGTATGTGGGACAAACCCAAGACTTTGGATGGATGGCCCTCTATTACATCCTTGGCAGGAGATATCACCCATACAACTAAGGCAACTGCAGCAATGACATATTCAAACATCTAGTGTTATGGTAAGTTTACTTACACATCTGAACTTTCTCTTCTATAAGAGGGTGTAACACAGAAATTGCTAGTTTAACAGCCACGTAAACATTATTAGAATATTTCTGCTTCTGCAGAGTTGTGTATCTTGTACTTTTTTAAAAAATTTCTACTTCAGACAGACCAAAACAAAGTGCTTATTAGTTATTTAAACTGATGACAGATGCATTTTTTATTTAATTTTATACATACTACAATGATTTGTAACTTTTGTAAAAGAAAACAAAAATGAAGAATAAGCAAATAAATTATTGATAGATTGAGTTAAGCATCCCTTCCATTCCTATAAATTTTACAACACAGTGCACAATGATGAGTACTTAAAAAACCTAATTATACTGAGATCTTTGTCAAAGAAACCCCCATCAATGCCAAAAAGCTTCTGAAAATATAAAATGCAAACAAATTAGTATTTTACCTTCTATAAAATAAACTACATGTAGTGCCCTCAATGAGGACCTTTGCTTTTTACCTTCAAAAAAGTTATCCTATATATTACATTTAAAAAATAAAGTCCTACCTTTCCAGTTGTAGGTGCCTGGTGCTCCAAACATGATGTAATGATAGTCTCTAGTAAATGTAGCAGCTACACCTTGTTGGCAAGAACCAAACTTCTCATGACCCCGCAATCGTCCATCACAAAATCGCCAGTCTCCACCATCCATATCATCTTTTACAGTAAGATCTTGACTCAGCACATAACATCGTCCAATGATATCTCTTGATTCTTGGACTGTATTCATGAATAATCTCTTTTCATATCGATGTGCACAAGTCTACAAGCAAATTAGAATAATGTCATGATTTAGCATTAGGTTAATAAAAATCTATTCAACACAGAGTAACTTAACAACTTTTCTATAATCACTGCAAGAATAACTTCCATTTTCTGCTGTAACAGAAAAGAAGAGCTGTGCAAAACCTTTGCAATACAGCAGAGTGCCATGGACCACATGGTGGGGTTCAGTGATTATGATTTTTGCCTCACTGTTTTGTGGTTTGGGATTCAGTCCTGCTTTCGAACACTATCTGGCAGAGTTTACATGTTCTCCCTGTGTCTATATGGGTTTTCACTGAGTACTCCTATTTCCTCCCAAAAATGCTATTTGATTAGGTGCTTTAAAAAGTGTCTCTATGCATCTTGCATTTACCTATGCCCTTGTGGCCTAGATTGTCACTTGTGACACAGGCAAATTTACATTCACATATAAAAGTAATCACACTATAATTAACATAACAAACATTTTACTTCACATATATTGCTATATATCATGTAACTTAACTCATTACATCTGCGTGACACCTCCAGGCACATCTGCAGTTAACACCTACTAAATAAAGCCTCTAGGCGTCAAATATTGCTTGTTCATATTTGCATTAATAATTTCAAAACCATGCTATGTACAAAGTCTTAAAGCTTACACAATGGCAAATTCAACTTCATTAACATTTGCCTTCCATGTAGTGCAAGTAAATAGATATTAACTGTTGTTTTTATGATATTAATTTAGATAGATATAATTTTCACATTTTTCTAATTATCTCAACAAAGTACAGTTTTGTACCTACCATAAATGTAGATGTTCAAGTGTTCACCCTGCCGCAGTCATCACACTTGGGTTATCCTGCCGTCAGGCGGTCCCACAGTTGGCCCGAATTCCAAAGTCTTGGTCCGGCGTCGGTTGCTGTCGCTTCTTCCCTGACGTCAGAGCGTCAGGGGTATATAAGAGGCATCAGACGCCATTTTCTTCAGTTTTTCTTGCCCCAGATGTCAGGTGCCCCCAAAAGGTAGGCAATATATATATATATATATATATATATATATATATATATATATATATATATACACATACATATATACATATACATATACATATGGCTATATAAAACTAAAACAAAACCCTTAGGTACAAGCAAATACACCACAGAGGTAGTATAGGATAAAGTGGCAGAGATACGTTCAGCTAGTTCAGAGGGGATGGAGGGAGGGTAACCTGGACTGCAGCAGGGTGAACACTCGAACATCTACATTTATGGTAAGTACAAAACTGTACTATGTTCATCGTGTTACCCTGCTGCAGTCATCACACTTGGGTTGAATCCCAAAGCTAAGGAGGGGAGGTGGAGTCAAACAGGGTTAGAAGAAGCTAGTAGGCCCTGCAAAACTGCAGTGGCAAAACCAGCTCTAGTCTTAGAGTAAAGATGTAAGTGATGGTGTTTGGTGAAGGTGTGCACTGAACTCCAAGTAGCAGCTTCCAGAATATCCTTGGTTGGCACTCCCCTGAGAAAGGCTGCTGAGGTAGCTGTAGCCCTGGTGGAGTGGGGCCTAATGTTAGCAGGTACTGGTTTCCCATGATGTGTCTAGCAGACACGTATGCAATGTCCTATCCATTTAGAAATGGTCTGTTTTGAGATAGCTTTTCCTTGTGATCCTGCAGCATAGGCTACAAAGAGCTGGTCAGTTTTTTTCTGAAAGCCTTAGTTTTATCCAAGTAGTAACATAATTGCCTGTGAATGTCCAAAGAGTGCAGGAGTCTTTCTCCTTTGTTCTGGGGATTAGGGAAGAAGGTGGGCAAGTGAATGATTTGGTTTAGGGCCACACTGGATACCACCTTTGGCATAAAGGAAGGATTAGTTCATAGAGAGACTCTGTCTTGATGAAAAATGAGGAAAGGTTCCACTGCCATTAGTGCCTGTAGCTCTGAGAATCTTCTAGCTGAGGTTACTGCTAGTAGTAGGGCAGTTTTCCATGAAAGAAATTTTAAATCAGTTGAAAAAGCTGGTTCAAAGGGTGGCAGTGTAAGCTTTTCCAGGACAAAGTTGCGATCCCAAGTAGGTGTTGGAGCTCTTCTTGGTGGTCTTAAGTTCTTAGCCCCTCTGAGGTACTGTCTTAGGAGCGGAATGAAAATAAAGGAGGATCCGTGCTGTAATGTGCTGAAATTGCTGAGACGTGGATCTTAATAGATGAAAAGGAAAGTCCTTTGTGTAACATCTCAGTTAAACATTGTAGAATCTGAGGAATGTTCGGCTCCAGGGGATTTAGGCCTTTAGCCTGGTTCCAGGAGCAAAATCTTTTCCATTTGTCTGAATAGGTTTTCCTGGTGCTGGGCCTCCTGGCCTCCAGAATGACATCCATAACAGCTTTGGATAAGGGTGTTGGCTGGTTGTTTAGGTAATTTGCCATGCAGCCAGGTTTAAAGTCTTGAGCTGGCTGTGTAGAATCAGATTGTCTCGCTGGGTGAGCAGGTGAGGAATTTGTGGCAAAATCCATGGTGGACCCTGGGCCATGTTCCTTAAAATTGGGTACCAATGTTGGCGTGGCCAGTCTGGTGCAACGAGAATCATTTGTGGCCTCTCTAATCTGACTTTCAGCAGTACCTTTGCTAGAAGAGGCAGTTGAGGGAAGGCATACACTGTTAATGTTTTCCAACTGAATGAGAGAGCGTCCACTTTCTAAGCTAGTGGATGGAAGGTCCTTGTGCAAAATTTTTGAAGTTGGTGGTTGTGGGGGCTTGCAAACAAATCTATGTCTGGGCGTCCCCATTTTTGAGCTATCATTGCAAATACTTGTGGATCTAGTTTCCATTCGTGTGGATCCATGATGTTTCTGCTTAGGTCATCTGCCAATGTGTTTTTCTTTCCAGGCAGGAATTGTGCTTGTAATTGAACCTGGTAAGACAGTGCAGTGTTCCACAAGGTCATTGCTTGCCTGCACAGAGGGTAGGAATGTGTGCCCCCCTGCTTGTTTATGTACCACATAACTGTGGTGTTGTCTGTCCTTATTAGTAGTTGTCCTGGATGTAGAAGGTCCTTGAAAGCTGTTAGGGCATTCTGCACTGCTAGCATTTCTTTTTGATTGATATGCAGGTGTCTCTGATCTGTAGTCCATTTGCCCTGAATGCACTGTCCTGCCATGTGTGCTCCCCAGGCATAGTTCGATGCATCTGTTGTCACAGTTTGCCTGGCTGTGGGTAAGGTGAAAGGCTGACCCTTGTTGAGGTGACATGCCTGTGCCCACCATAGAAACTCCTGCTGAAGGCAGGGAATGAGTGGAATCATTGTTTCCAAGCTGTGGCTGTGCTGTCCATACACTTTTCAGGTACCATTGTAATTTCTTCATATGCAGTTTTGCAAATGGTATTAATAGTATGCAAGATGCCATGAATCCCAAGGCCTGCAGAATTTTTCTTGCAAGGAGTTGGGTCTTTGTTGCCATTATTTTGAAATATTGAAACAGCTGTCGTTGTTTGTCTGGTGTGAGATAAGCCATCTGGGCCGTTGTATTCAAGCTGGCACCCAGGAATGTTATGTTTTGTGAGGGCACTAGTTTTGATTTCTTTTCATTTACTGTGTACCCTAGGCAACTTAGAAGGTGTTTGACAAATGCCAGATGCTGTAAAAGAATGTCCCTGCTTTCTGCTTGAATAAGACAGTCGTCCAGGTATGGGTATATTTGAATTCCTCTTTGTCTGCAGTATGCAATTACTGGTGCCAGGCATTTTGTGAAGACCCTGGGCACAGTAGATAAGCCAAAGGGCAGTGCAGAGAACAGATAATGCGTTGAACCTGTAATGAAGCGGAGGTATCTTCTGCAATTTTGTCTGATAGGGACATGCAGGTATGCCTCCTTGAGGTCCAAAGTGACTAGCCAAGCATTCTTGCCCAGCATGGGAAGAAGCTGCTGTAGTGTTAGCATCTTGAATTTTGGTACTTGCGGATAGGTGTTCAGAATTGAAAGATCCAGAATGGGTCTCCATGCTTTGTCTTTTCTTGGAACTAGGAAGAGTCTTGAGTAAAATCCTTGTCCCTGCTCCTGTGTAGGTACCTGTTGAATGTCTCTCATGTTCATGAGAGCTGTAATTTGTTTTTGTGCCTCTGCCCATTGATTTGGTGGCAGGTTTGGCATTCCTTTGATCCTTGGTAAGGTATGAAAGTGGAATCTGTATCCTTGAGAGACAATGTTTAGAACCCATTTGTCTTTTGTGATGATGTGCCAGTTGTCTGCAAAAAATGCTAGTTTTCCTCCCAAGGGTGTTGCCAGGAGAGATTTGCTTGGTAGTTTGAGGATAGTGTCATTGTGTCTGCCTTCTGCTAGCTTGGGGCCTGTCTTCTCCTCCTTTCTGGGTAGCAGAACCCCATTGGCGAGGTTTGTAAGGGCCCTGTGACTGATCTCTGTCCCTTGGGTGACTGTATTTGCCCCTCTGTGATCTGTCTGAAGCTGGAAAGGACCAATTTTTTGTTGGCCAATTTCTGCTGAAGCGAGGGGGTTGTACCTGCAAGAAATCTTTGACCGTTTGCATAGATTTAGCCTTATCCTCCATTTTCTTTAAAACCTCTTCTGCTTTGACACCAAATAATACATCCTGTTGTAAAGGTGCATCTAATAATTTTGCTTTAACATGGTCAGGAAGGGTTTGCTCTTTTAACCAAGCATGTCTACAAATGACTGAGCCAGTAACAGCTGCTCTACAGGAAGCTTCCAGTGAATCAAATCCGCATTGTAAAGTATGCTTGCCCACCTGTTCAGCTGCATGCAACAGATCCTGCATTTCCTTGAATTCAGGCTGTTCTGAGTGTGTGCTCATTTTTTGTTTTAACTGAGACATCAGGAATTGTTGATATTTCAACATGTGAAACTGGCAATTTAATGCTCTCATAGCCAGAGTTGCAGAGGTGTATATTTTCTTTCCCCATCTATCTAGGGCTCTGGAATCTCTTTCAGAGGGCACAGGAATTTTAGCCATAGAAGTCTTTGCTCCCTTAGGACCCTGGGATATGGTTTCTGGGTCAGCTACAGGGCTCTTATCAGGAGGGATAGCAAGAGGTCTATGCTGGGGTAATAAAAGGAACTCTCGGAGCCTTTTCTTAGAATATGAGTAATCCTGGCCTTCCCAGTGGAAATGTTCCCTCATGGTATGTAATGTTTCCCCAAAGGAGTAATCTTCAGGGGGAGATGCTGAGGGAATAGAGTCTTCAGCATCAGAATCCTCATAAGGTGGAAAAGTGTAATCCTGTTCCTCAGAAGAATCTGAGGAGAGAGAAACCTGGTCAGAGGATGCATAATCCTCCTCTTGTCTTGGTCTTTTATCAGGAGGGGGATGGGAACCCCTGATAAGGGTAATTAAATCTTCAGCCATCTTAAGCATCTGTTTCTTAGGCATGGGGCTTTGACCTGTAGACTGATGAACAGTTTTCTTAGGTTTTAAAGGAGTTTTAAGTTTAGCATAAGATTTAATGGTGAGTGTAGTCGGTCTGAAGACACCTTCTGCAACTGAAGGGGTTTCATCGGCACCGGTGTCTAAATCTGCTCCGGTGTCGGTAGATGGCTGCGTCGGCCTAGTAGACTCCGCTTGGGAGTCGGCAGCTTTCTGGGGTTCCAGCTCTGCGGTCATCAGGGGCTGCATAGGCGCCTCACTGAAAACCGGAGAACCAGCGACAGGCCCAGCTGAGGCCTCGGGGTCTGGCTTATTCCTAGGCTGCCTGTCCTTATCCTTGCGTTTTTTATGAATTGCGGTCGTCGGCTGCTCTGACGGCATGATATAATTGAATTTCCTACCAAAGTAATGCCGTGCGAAGTCAAAACGGCGTTTGATAGTGCGTTTATTAAACCTAGCGCAAAACCGACAACCTGTGACATCGTGGTCTGGGCCTAGGCAAGGAATACAATAGGAATGGAAGTCCTTATGAGGTATTTGCTTCCCACAAGAAATGCAATTGTTAACTTTTTCCTGACATCGGACTGACGCAAGAAAATGTTCCCCAACGGGGTACTTAGCTTTATTGAAGACTTCGGACTGAAATTCAAATCGAAAATCTCAGGTGTCGGCCGACCGGCACTTGCGAACTGCTTCGGGCACCGCGCAACAAGAAAGACTGAAGAAAATGGTGTTGGATGCCTCTTATATACCCCTGACGCTCTGACGTCATGGAAGAAGCAACAGCAACCGACGCCGGACCAAGACTTTGGAATTCGGGCCAACTGCGGGACCGCCTGACGGCAGGATAACCCAAGTGTGATGACTGCAGCAGGGTAACACGATGAACATCCAACTAACACAGACAGAACTTCTCAGCCTCGTAAGAAAGCTCTCAGATAGATGAATAAAATACTGCTGACAGTATGTGTTTAACTTGAGTGGCTGCTGAGATATAAGTTGTTTACAAAATATTACAAATGTAACAGTTACTGTGTTTACTGTGACATAAAATTTGGTTAAGACCTAAAACCTAAAGAATACTACCACTATAAAAGCAGTTTGTGCTGAAGGGTTTGCCATTTATACTTCTTTCATAACCCCTATGATTCCAGAGATGTGAACATTTGTTTGAAATGTGAGGACATAATTTGATTCCATCAAAAGGCTTAGGCACCGCCCATTGGAAGTTACAGTGCAAACTTCATGAGTTCCACTGGAGTGAATGAGTTAAGCAACATTACATAAATTATTAAATTCCTGCCTTTTTTAAACAAGAAACATCTTTATTAAACCATAACTTACTACATAGACAATCATACATTTATACAAATGAAAACAAAACACACAGACACAATCCCAGTTGCAAGCATTTTACATCACTTATCTACTCAATCTTTTTCAGTCAAACATTACATAGCTCATTTAAGTCCTGCCACCTTTTAAATCTCATTCCTCCCATGTATGTATTGTTCCCAGAATTCCCATTTTTTCCTGCATAATTTGCTCCTACCCTTTTCTGAAAATCTCAATTCCAGTTAACAATCTGCCTACCACCAGGAAATAATCTACCTACTATCAAAAGTCTCCTATCCTGGGCATCCTCTACTTTCAAGCAAGAAACTATAGTGTTAGGAGATTTCAACTTGGACTGGCTATCTTGCTCATCTGACAACCCCTCCAATTTTATCAGTCTATTCAGTTTCACAAAAACTATAAACTTCCCCACTAGAATCGATAAACACACTAAGAAAATATCTATTCCAGATTGGATACTACCCAATAAGCCCAACTTTGCCCACCAGGCTGGGTGCCTCCCCGATTCTCTCAGTGATCACTCCCCTACCTTTCTACTAAGGAAACACATTCACTGCCCGCTGAAACACATTCACTGCCCGCTGTAATGTCATTTTCAAACACATATGCAACAAAATAAAATTTTCCCCTATCATCTTAAAATTCCCTACTTCAAAACTGCAACTGGTCACCTCTAAAATCATTCCACCTAGACCAAGCTGTACAATATTTTAACGATTTCTTCCTCAACATTCATAATAACCTCACTCCAACAAGAAAAATATGCTCCAAAGCCAAAAATCTACCTTGGATAACCAAATATGCTAAATCTCTCATTAAACAAAGGGAGAGAGCCTTGATTGCTTATCAAACCTCCAAAACCTCAGAAAAACCTCACCTCTTACAAACAACTAAGAAACCTAACTAAGAAGCAAATATTATCGGACAAAAAATTCTTATTTTCTAGCCTGTCAGCAAAAACACAAATAACCCACACAAATTTTGGCAAAAGATTAACTACCTCCTCAACCCTGGCAAAACCTCTACCCCTGCACCATCTATAAAAAATAGCACTGAATGCATAGCATCCCAGTTTAACTCTCATTTCATCACAACTATCACCTCACTTTTAAACAACAAATCTACCCAACCCCTTAGAATGCTTACCTCCACTAACTCTAAATCCAACAACTTCTCTTTTAAACCCTTACAAACCTCTTATATCAAAAACCTCCTATCAAAACAAAACCTACCTGTCTAACAGCTGACCAACTCCCTAATGACTTCTTAAAAACTGCTGCAAGCTCCATCACCTTTCCTGTATCTATCCTAATCAATCGATCCATCACAGAACAATATGTCCCCATATTATGGAAAATATCCTATATCATCCCCTTCCACAAGGGAGGCCCATCTAAAGATCTAATTATCGGCCCACTAGCATTCTCTCACCCCATCCAGAATCTTAGAGAAATGTATCCATTAGCAGCTCCTACACCACCTCACTACAAATAACCTCTTATCTAGTTCACAGCACAGCTTCTGTCCAAAACACAGTACCTCTACAGCCCTCATAAGTTTCACTAACTACATCAACCTCCTCAAAAACAATGGACAACTAGTCTCTACTATATTCCTTGATATGTCCAAAGCTTTTGATATGGCATCCCACCAACTACCACTCAACACTCTAGCCTCCTTCAAGCTTAACTCTACAGCTCTCAACCGGTTCTTCATCTACCTTACTGATCGACAACAGGCAACTAAATGGATAATAAACTCTCCATACTCCTCCCAGTCTCTGTTGGGATTCCTCAGGGTTCCATCCTTGGCCCTCTCTTTTTATTACATTCACAAATAGAAGCAGATTTAGTGGCGGTGTTTTGACTATCATTTAATATGCTGACGCGCTACTCTTATTTGCTCTCCTCCCACACTACAAGAACTCCAAGATAAACTGCAAAAGTAATTTCTAGATATTGAAAATTACCTAAATGTATCCTAAACCCAAACAAAACAATATTAATGATCTTTTCCAACAGGAAATACATAGCAAAACCACCTTCTCTCTCTATCTACTCCACTAATGGCACTATAATAGGACCAGTTAACCAAACAAAACTACTTGGTGTCACAAACAACAACCTAACATTCAATAAACACATATCACTCACAATTAAGAAAGTTTATATCAAACTTGGTGCATTATATAGGGTCAAACCTTACCTTAATCAAAATGCCAGACTAGCCACAGCCAGATCCCACCTCCTATCTACTCTCCTCTACTGTTCTCAACTTTTCACTAACCTGCACGTCTAATTTACGTCTACTTGATTCCTGCTATAACAAAATAGCAAAATTTGCTGCTAATATAGCCAACAGGACCCATCATTGCCTTGGTCTTCAAAAACTACACTGGCATGAATTTCCCAATCTGTTAATCAGCTCACCACTGCCCACTCCATTACCCACAAACCTGAAAACTGCCCTGCACTCTCCAGCCTAGTGCAGCTAAATACCAACCGCAGGACCCTTAGTTAACTTAAGTATAAGATTCTCAGATGATCTAACTCCCATAATTACTTTGGTGATTCTCTCTTCTCCTTCAAAGAAGCTAAACAGTGGAACCTATTACCACAGAATATCCTAAAAAACACAGATAGTCATAGCTTCAAACAACTCCTAAAGGAATACCTTATTCAACAATGGCTATGCTCCTGTAATACTCCTGGCTAGTTTCTCATGCAATTAATTATGTTTCTTTCTTCTTATCTTCTCCTTGTAGTACTTCTGCCAAATGAAAATATCACAATGGTTTATTTTAGTTATATATCTGAGTTTCATATTACTGTCTGTAGTAAGGCTTAGGAAATGTAATGTTTTTCTGTTTTACATTCCTTTTTGTAAATTGTGATTGCTGGCAACTGTAAAACTTTTTTGTATATTGTTTGTAAATATTTTTTAAAAAAATGCTGTAATCTTTTTTTGTACTATTGTTATCGAGATTTTCTCCCCGGGTCTCTGCTGAAAACGGGCTACTTGCCCAGCCAGACTCTACCCGGTTAACAGATGTAAAATAAAATAAATAGATAGATACATTTTACTTACCTTGTTAATAAATGAATACATTACTTTAAAAATTCTGAAGTGATCTTCAGTTTCAGCCAGCAGAAGAACATCACACAAAATATGCACTATTCTATAAACGTGCCTCCAGCAACAATTTGACTGGACAAGTATGTAACAGTAAAGTTACTATAGTGTTAAAAAAGTTGGTCAATATGGATTCACTGTTCAACAAAAAAGTCTGGACTCAAAACTCAGCTTAATTTACATGGCTTGTTTTCCTATTCAATTAGATGTAGCTAAAAAGAAGCTGCATAAAAATAGAACCTTGTCAGAAAAATGCAGACATTACTCTACTGAAAGATGCCTGAGTGAAGGCATAAGTTGACACTTATGGCAATAACTCACTCACAGAAGAAATGGAGCCTAAACAGAATCCTCTTTAATGTCAAAATAGAGGGCTAGTTAGGCACAGAAATCTCAGCAGAAGGTACCAAAGATATAGAAGTTACTGGGGTAAAAGTAAAGGAAGGGACTGCCAAAACCAAAAGCAAGAGTCACTATCATGAGTTGCTCTTTAAAGAGGGGGAACACGAGAAGAAACACATGTAAAATTCCTGCAATTGCAACTGAAGAGGTACCCTCTACTTCACATCAGTGTACTGACAAAACTGTTTCACTTGGCAGATATGCAGGTAATCAGTGACATTTTTAAGAAAGCAGAGTGGAATGCTCACACATTAAGCAGGACCAGAGAAAATGTAGACAGAAAGGAGAAAGAGATGAGATCATTAGCTCCATCTCATACCCATATTTTAAGATGAAGAATAACTTGCTGTACAGTGTAAACAAAGACAAAGAAGAAATAATTACCAACTGTTAACCCCAAAATAGTTTAAAACACTTGTGACAGAAATGGAGGCCACTTAAGAAAGGATAAAACCAAAGATAGACTTTTACCTAGATTTTACTGGTCTTCTGTCATAAAATACAATGAGAAGTTCTGTGCAACTTGTTCAGAATATTAGAAGATGGCACCGAATCCAGAGTTCAGAAGTCTGCTGATCACTATGGCTGCTACTGAAGTCTCACTTGAACAGACAGCCATGGATCTTGTAGTCCTTTGGTGAAGTCTAGTAAAGACTGCTGATACACTTGAGTGATTACTGACTATGCCACAAAGTTTCCTGAAGCAGTGCCTTACAGAAAGCTAATGCTACGTCAATAGCCACACAGCAAGCATTATTTTCCTCCAGGGTAGGGATCCTCAAAGAAATACTCATAGATCAGGGAACCCTATTTGTGTCCAGAATAATGCACCATTTTCCTGTGTTTAAAGTAAAACGATCAAGAACTTTAATGTACCTCACTAGGAAGATTCAGGGCAGGAATCCGCTGTCCTGAACTGATCACTAAAGGTTCTGTCTCTGTATTCAGTCTCCTACAGGCTGCTGAGAGGGGAGTCTTCCCTGGCTTATAGTGCTTCCTCAGACCCAGCCCTGATGGAACTGTTGCATATGCACAAAACAAACAGCACCACAAACACTACATCCAAGAATCTGAACTTCACGCGTGACAAACAAAATATGCTGGAGAGATAGATGTGTGTCCCAAACAATCCCCGCACTATGGAATTCGTTCCCCATCCATATAAAACAGAGTTCATCCCTGACCCTATTCAAATGAAACCTAGACAACTGGCAGGGAAATTGTAAATTTACTCACAGTCTGGCCCCCATGTCCCTTATGGGCACAGAACAACAACAAGAAAATTTTATCTTAACACTCCCCTACAAATCTTTAGTTACCTCCCTACTAACATGCCCCTCCCCTTAGACACATATGATACTCGGGATCTCAATGGTTTAGTGCACGTGGCTAAGCTTGTAATGGGCCTTAGCTGCTGATAGCCTAGTAACAGCCTATGAGCCTATGAACCATCCT
The DNA here is from genome assembly GCF_019279795.1 of Protopterus annectens. NCBI lineage: Eukaryota > Metazoa > Chordata > Ceratodontiformes > Protopteridae > Protopterus > Protopterus annectens. The sequence continues at coordinate 107,000,923 of NC_056738.1, read as the reverse complement.
CAGGGTGACAAGTCTGAAGTATATGGTACAGAAGGAAACAGAACATGATGGTAAGAGCAGGGTTCTGTTACTTCCTTACCTTCTATTTGCTGTAAGAGAATGAATTCAGGCTTCAACAGGATTTATCCCATTTGAGTTACTATACGTTAGACATCTCAGAGGTCTGCTGGACAAGACAAAATAGAACTGGGAAGAAAAAAAACTATTCAGAAGTATGAATGCACATTTTTACAAAACTTTCAAGACAGGCTAAAAATTGTTATGCCAACACAATGAACATATGCAAAGGGCACTTTAAAGCAGGGGACACTAGTGAATAAAACTAGTAAGCAAGGGAGGAAGGACCATTTAAACAGGGTGAACTACAAAATAAGACAAACTGGGAATTGAAATTAGATCAGTTTCAGCCAACAGAAAAACACAGAGCAGAATATGCATTATTCTATATAAGTGCCTCCAGCGAAAATTGACTAGAAGAGTATGTACCATAAATGTAGTAATGCCATGGAGGGAAACCCAAAGCTTCTCTAGTCATCTTGGGAGCTATCCAGCAGTATGGTTACCAGTGAATTCTACTCCAATTACTCAACATGGTTAAAAGCTGAGAAGCATGACATAAAAGACCTTTGACTAACAGTGAGGTTTTTTTTTTTCTGAGTCACCTGGGAGAACAGATTTAGACAATATTATACTGAAATGAAGCCATGGGAGAAGGTAAACCTAAAATTGTATAGAATACCAAAGTCCAAAAGAAAAGCAGTAAAGAAATTAAAAAATGCATACATTAGCAGTAAATAAGTTAGCAGAGCAGACTGACTATGTTGGTCCTGACACCAGATGCCAAATGCTCTATAAGATTTTGTAATGGTTTTCTGGAAAATAAACGGCATACTCAGATTTGACACCTGTTTCATAACTAGAGTGGATTAACCAACAGAGCGGCTAGTCAAAGTAAAATTTTTGACCACCCTATAATTAAAGGGATACTGGAAAATTTACTCTCATCCTCTGAAGCTAAACAGAAGTTAATGTTTTCTATCCGCAATAGTCTTTTTCATTACATCATCTGAGCCTCAGTACTTCATGGAGCTCCAGCTGCTTTTTAGAGGCTCATGGACAAAGTTGTGGAACTTCACATGAGGTACTGAGCAGTATACTTTGATGATCTAGCAAGTTATTCAGAAGACTGGAAGCCACTTTTATCCAAAATGGAAGCCATGGTGGAGTCGCCAAAACAGACAGGACTTAAAAAGTACAGTTTTGTACCTACCATAAATGTAGATGTCCGATAGATATGCAACTGCAGTCATAACATATGGGTTGTCCTGCCTCAGGCAGCCCTCGGTCGGCCGAATTCCAAAGTCTGGGTCCGGCGTCGGCTGGTGTCGCCTCCTCTCCAACGTCACTACGGCTGGAGTATAAAGGCATCGGCCGACGCCCTCTTCTTCAGTGTTTCTTGCCCCAGATGCCAGGTGCCCTCCTAGGAAGGCCAAATTTGGTAAATGGATAAAAATATACCCAAACATGCACAACAGTAATAAACAGATACACCATAGGAATACCCCCAGCTAATGGGAAAAAGGGGTAGGGACCCAAAAATAAGGATACAGAGGGGTAGGAGGGAGGGAGGGAAAATCCGACTGCAGTTGCATATCTATCGGACATCTACATTTATGGTAGGTACAAAACTGTACTATGTCCTTCAAGAATGCAACTGCAGTCATAACATATGGGTTGAATACCATAGCCAAGCTGGGGGTGGATGGAACTATGATAAGGATGGTGTAGCTAAAATCCCCTGCAGGACTGCCGAAGCAAAGCCTGCTCAGGATCTGGAATATAATGGCAGGTTGTAGTGATTGGTAAATGTATGCACGGAGCTCCATGTAGCAGCCTCTAAAATGTCCTTTGTTGCCACTCCTCTTAGGAAAGCTGTGGAAGTGGCTATAGCTCTGGTGGAATGTGGCCTAATATTGGTAGGCACACTTTTTCCATGGAAAGAATAGCAGAATCTGATGCATTATCCAATCCATTTTGGAATTGTTTGTTTGGAGATTGCTTTTCCTTGTACTCCAGCAGCATAGGCTACAAACAGTTGGTCAGACTTTCTGGTGGCCTTAGTTCTGTCCAAGTAGTAACGTATTTGTCTGTGTATATCCAAAGTATGCAGTAGCTTTTCCCCTCTATTTTGAGGATTGGGGAAGAATGTAGGCAGGTGAATAGCTTGATTTAGAGACACCCTGGAAATAACTTTGGGCATGAAAGTAGGATTGGTTCTTAGAGAAACTCTGTCCTGATGAAAAATGAGGAAGGGAGGCACTGCCATGAGTGCCTGTATCTCCGAAACTCTTCTTGCAGATGTGACTGCCAAAAGGAATGCAGTCTTCCATGACAGAAATTGCATTTCTGAACTTGCTGCTGGCTCAAATGGAGGAAGAGTTAATTTTTCCAACACATAATTGAGGTCCCACGCAGGTACTGGTTGTTTCCTGGGAGGTTTGATATTCTTTATTCCTCTTAGAAACTGTCTTAGCAAAGGATGAGAAAACACTGGAGGGTCACAATTGTATTTTGCTGAGATTGCTGAGGCATGAATCTTTATTGAAGAGTATGATAGTCCAGTATGCAGTAGTTCTGCCAAGTATTCTAAAATCTGAGGTATACTCGTCAATGCTGTGTCCTGACCCCTATTGGCATTCCAGATGCTGAATCTCTTCCACTTGGCTGAATATGTTTTTCTGGTGGAAGGTCTGCGTGCTTCCAGTAAGATTTCTTGAACTGATTTTGAAAGAGAGATAGGCGGAGGAGTCATGTTAGCCTCCAGGCTGCCAGATGCAATGATTTCAGGTCTTGATGTACAGTCCTGTAATTGTGTTGTGTTAGTAGCAGGGGCCACAGGGTCAGAGGCCATGGTTTGGTCCGAGTTATGGTCAATAACAATGGGTACCAGTGTTGCCTTGGCCAGTCTGGAGCTATCAAGATACCTGTTGGTTGCTCTGCTTTGATCTTCAGTATCACCTTGGTCAGCAGAGGCAGAGGAGGGAATGCATAAATTTTTAGAGAGTTCCAGCTGAAGGAGAGAGCATCCTTTTTCCAGGCTAGAGGATGGCGAGTCCTTGTGCAGAACCTTTCCAGGTGATGATTTAAGTGGGAAGCGAAAAGATCTACATCCGGTCTTCCCCATGTGTTTGTCAGTTGAGAGAAAATGTGAGGGTGCAGCATCCATTCGTGTGGATCCCTGAAATTTCTGCTCAGGTTGTCTGCCAGTACATTGTCTTTGCCTGGTACAAACTGGGATTGTAGATGTATGTTCAGGCTCAGGGATTTTTCCCAGAGAAGCATTGTCAGTCTGCAGAGGGGATAAGAATGAGTGCCTCCCTGCTTGTTTATGTACCACATGACAGTGGTGTTGTCTGTCCTTATTAGCAAATGTCCTTGTTGTAGTGATTCTTCGGAAGTCTCGATGGCATGTATCACTGCCAACATCTCCTTTTGGTTTATGTGCAGATGTCTTTCCTTTGGGGTCCATTGTCCTTGAATGCATCTGCCCTCCATGTGCGCCCCCCCCATCCCTGGTCTGAGGCGTCTGTTGTAATCATTTGGCCTGCTTGAGGTCTGTTGAAAGACATGCCCTTGTTTAGCTGAGTGGCTTGAGCCCACCATAAAAATTCTTTTTGCAGACATGGAATAAGTGGTATTATGTTCTCTAGGCTTTGGCTGTGTTGAGACCATAAGTTTTTTAAATACCATTGCAGCTGTCTCATATAAAGTCTTGCCAAAGGTATCAGAAGGATGCAAGATGCCATGAACCCCAGGGCCTGCAGGATTTTCCTTGCAGTCAGCTGGGGGAGTTTTGCTAGGCCTTTGAAGTACTCTGGTAAATGCTGCTGTTTTTTCCTCTGTGAGGTAAGCCATTTGGTTTTGTGTGTCCAGTTTGGCTCCTAAGAAGATAATCTGTTGGGATGGCAGTAGTTTTGACTTCTGGATGTTGACTGTGTATCCCAAGGCCTGCAGTAGATGCATGACATAGTCCAAATTTTCTTTTAAGGTTTGTTTGTTGTCTGCTTGTATGAGGAAGTCGTCCAAATAGGGGTAAATTTGAATCCCCTGCAGTCTGCAGTGTGCCACTACTGATGCCAGGCATTTCATGAACACTCTGGGCGCAGTAGATAAGCCAAACGGCAATGCTGAGAATTGATAATGCTCTGTCCCTGCAATAAATCTGAGGTATTTTCTGCAGCTTTGTCTGATTGGGACATGCAGGTATGCCTCCTTGAGGTCCAGAGTGACCAGCCAAGACCCCTTGCCCAGCATGGGAAGGAGTTGCTGCAACGTCAGCATTTTGAACTTTGGCACTATGAGAAAAGTGTTTAGAGATGACAAATCCAGTATGGGTCTCCATGTGTTTTCTTTTCTTGTAGCAAGGAACAGCCTTGAATAAAAACCCTGGCCTTGCTCCTGAGGAGGAACCCTTTCTATTGATTTTATACTTAACAGCTTGGAAACTTGAAAGAGTGCCTCTGCCCTTTGATGATGTGGCAGATTTGGCATGCCTTGTCTTATTGGTAATGTGTGGAAGTGGAATCTGTAACCTTTGTCTATCAAATCCAGAATACAGTTGTCCTTGGTTAAGATATGCCAGTTTTGTGAGAATAAGGATAATTTTCTGCCCAAAGGTGCTTTTCTTTGAACCTCTGTAGGCGGAATGAAAGTCAAGTCATTGTGATTGTCCTTGTGGTGCAGCTGAACTGTCTGTGCCACTTCTTGATTTGGAGGTTGCCATTGGCGGCCCCTGTAAGATCCTCTGTATTGCCCTCTACCTCGGCCACGTCTGTTTTTTCCCCTTTGAAACTTGTCTGAGCCGGGGAAGGACCAATTCTTTGAGGGCCAGTTTCTGCTGAATCTGGGTGGCTGAACCTGAAGGAAATCCTTGACTGTCTGTACTGACTTTGCTTTTTCCTCTATGGATTTCAATACATCTTGTGCATTAGCACCGAAAAGCTTCTGTTTTTCCAAAGGTGCATCAAGTAACTTCACTTTAACATGGTCAGGCAAAGACTGATCCTTTAACCAAGCATGTCTACGTATCACAGCCCCAGTCATAGCTGCCCTACATGAAGCTTCCAGTGCATCATAACCACACTGAAGAAAATGGTTATTAACCTGCTGAGTGTTATGTATATGATCCTGCAATGCCTTTTTATCAATAGGCTCAGGAGAGGCTAACTTTTTCTGTAAATCATCCAGGAGAAAATCCTGGTACTGAAACATGTGAAAAAGGCAGTTTAGTGACCTCATGGCTAGGGTAGTAGAGGTATATACTTTTTTAAAACCATCTCTCCAGGGACCTAGGAGAATTCCTGACCCTGCCATTGAAAATGTTCCCTCATGGAATGCAGGACTTCACCAAATGAGAAATCCTCTGGAGGGGAGGCAGAGGGAATTGATTCCTCAGCATCAGAGTCCTCGTAGGCCTGGAAGGATTCTTCCTGGGTATTGGAATGTTCAGAATCCCCAGAGGCTTCATCCGAAGAGAGGTCGTCCGCCTGCTCAGTTCTAGGCCTTTTCTCTGCAGGTGGCTGAGAACCCCTGTCCGGATGAGGCTGAGACCCCCTGATAAGAGAAATAAGATCAGCAGCCAGAGACATGATCTGCTTATCACAGGAAGGGGCCTGGGCAGTAGATTTAGGATGGGCCTTGGCCTGACTGGCGGCCTTAGCACGTGCAAAGGCCTTAATGGACATGGATACAGGAGGCCTAGCAGCCCCACGTGCAGGCATAACCTTGTCCACAGAAATGGTGTCGGGTAGATCCAGAACTTCGGTTTCCGGAGGAAAATCAACAACCGGCACCGGAGAGATCTCCGAGACCGAAGGTCGTGTTAACGCTGTGTTGTCGGCCTGGAGCGGTAGATTTACCACTTCGAAGCGACCGGAGCACTAGGAGAGGGTTTGGGAGTAGCATCGGTAGTAGACGTGGGCCGAGGATGTCGGTCCCGGTCCTTGCGTTTTTTCGCAGATTGGGTTGTCGGTTGATCCGACGGCATGATATACGCGAAAGATTCACCGAAAAAGTCCTCGGCGAATTCCTCCCGGCGCCCGAGAGGACGCTTATTAAAGCAAGCACAGGCAGCACAGGCCGAGACGTCGTGGTCTGGGCCCAGGCAGGGTAGGCAGAGAGAATGGAAGTCCTTATGAGGTATTTGTTTACCACAAGACAAACAATTATTAACTTTCTCAATTTGTTCTGACATCGGCTGAGGCAAGAATAAATGTTCCCCAACGGGGTACTTAGCTTTTAGAAGACTTCGGTACTGAAAACACAGGAGCTGACCGACCGGCACTTGCGAACTGCTTCTGCTTCGGGCACCGCGCGGCAAGAAAGACTGAAGAAGAGGGCATCGGCCGATGCCTTTATACTCCAGCCGTAGTGACGTCGGAGAGGAGACGACACCAGCCGACGCCGGACCCAGACTTTGGAATTCGGCCGACCGAGGGCTGCCTGAGGCAGGACAACCCATATATTATGACTGCAGTTGCATTCTTGAAGGACATCATATTGCTACAGAAACAGAGATCCATAAGAAAGAAGAAAGATACTTAGGGTATGTGACTGGCAAAGGGGTAACTGGACCCAAAACTGAATCTGTCAAAAACTGGCCTATATCCAGTACCAAGTGAGAAGTGAAGGCATTCTTAGGATTAGCAGACTACTATAGAAAGTTCCCTACCAAAATAGTTACCAAAGACGGTCTGTGACCGACCTTGTGAAGGGTATAGTGCCACTACAGATATGGTGGGCCATAATTTTCAGTTTAATTGCCTATCTTATTCCATAGAGCAAGTGTTAGTTGTCCTGACTTTAATATACTTTTTTTGTGTGTGCACTGATGGTTCTGAAGTTTAGTTAGGAGTAGTGTTACTACAGAAAGTAGGTGGTAAGGAACACCCACTCTCTTACCCAAAAGAAGTAAAGCCAATATATTTACTTATTTATTTACTTACTAACTGGGTTAGTCTCACTATGCCAACAGACTCTTCAGGGGAGACCCAAGGCACACCACCCAACTTACAAGTTTAAAAAAATCTAGACATAGCCAAAAGTAATTGGGGGACAGAGGTCCCAAAATAGAGAAAGATTTTAAAAACTGTGTTATAAACTTAAAGTTGCTAAAATAACATGTTTTCATTACCATGCATTTTCTAAAAGAGAAAATCTGAAACACAAACTTGTCATTATTTAACGACTTCAGTCCCCAATGATTTGCCAAAATACAACAAATTTTAAGAACAGACCAAATATAAGAAAAAAATCTCGACATTCTGAGAAAATCTGGACAATTGAGAGCTAGGACCTAATGTGGTATTCATAGTGACTAGGGAATTTTTGCCAGGGCACCAAGGAAATTCCACTTCTCTTTTCATCTACTATAAGGAGCTGTAGAGCCTTCCAGCAAGAGAATGGAGGGAGAAGCAGCAGCTGAGCCAAAGTTACAGCCGAGACTGTGCAGACAGACTTTGGAAAGGAGATGGATCATAATGTCACACATATTGAAGTGACTGCTCTAATAAAGGTGGACATGAAACCAGTGCTGAAACAACTGGATTAATGAGGATGAACCAAGATAGCCACATCCTGGTCAGAGGCTATAGAAAAATGTGCTGGTTATGTAAATACTGACTTTGGGGCGCAACCAATACATTCAGGTGAGCAGAGGTGGTTGGACTCTAATGCAGAAAGACTTGTGATGGCGTAGCATGGAGCTTCAATTCTGGAGAGAAAACAGCAGACTCTAACATAAAGAAGCTATACAGCAGTGCTGGCAGCAACAAACTGAGGCAAGGCTAGAGTAAAGAACAGCTGAAAAATATAAGTTATGAAAAAAATCCAAAGGTGAGAATTTCTATCAAACAAGGCAGAACTTGACAGATACCATTTAGGACAAATCATTTTCTCCACTGTTTTTTTCCAGTTTCTAAAGTGAGATTAAAATATAACTTGAAGAATGTTTCTGTGATGTAAGCTTTGCAAGTTTTTCTTTAATGCAAAAGACAAAGACTGAACATCCATGGAATTAAACTTTTATTCTGGAACATTAAATGCTATGAAAAAATGCATACACAATTAAGATATAATTACTGAACATGATACTAGATCATACTTTGCTTGACATACTACAGAATGCTCATTCTGTTAAAGCTTCTGATGGTAGAGGAATATGGAATGATACACAAAAAGTTTCAATTAATTTAAAGGGAGGGAATAACAATTTTAAATATGTGCCTTGTACTGTAAACAGAGAAGGTATAGGAGTGACTGAAGTACATGAAAAAGTCTACAATGTGCTTATTTTTGTGAGGGTGATCAATGTGGGGGAAGTCGGGCATTTAATGACAGACTGTGAAATGTTACTTTCAAAATTCTAGCCAAAAGGACATTTAAGGGTTGATCATGAAGAACACAAAAACAAAAATAATGAAAGTGTTTCACAACTGATTACTCAACAAAACAGCAAAACAGTGAAATACTAATAAGTGAAGAACAAATAGTATTAACGGGGGGGGGGGGGGGTTAAGAACTTTCTAAAAGGGAGGAAAGTGAAGCAGTTTTACAACTGACTGTACAGCAAAAATACCGAAATACTAGAAAGTGAGGAAATGATGTTAACTGAACCTCCTTGTGAGGTGAAATTTCCAGAAGTGTGGAAAGTGAAGCTGTTTCATAAATAACAAAACTGCAAGATAATGAGACAATAGAAAAATAGCACAGTGATAACTGAACACCCTGAGAAAGGGGGAAGAACTTTCTATCACTGATGAGAATAAAGATGAAGAAGTGTTATAAACAAATGAAAAAACACAGTTCAGAATGTATGACATGTAACAGTGAATGGCAGGATACTAAAGAAGCTGCTTCAATAGGTGGCAGAGAAAAAAAAGAAAATTAAATTGTCAAAGAAAAAAGATACAAAATGGGAAATGGTAACTTATCAATACTTGCAAAAATATTTGGAATGATGTAACATGTTTTAGGATATTAGATTTTTGATAAAACATGAAAGCAATGAGTTTAGGCCACAATGGGGAGGGAAAACTAGACATCTGTGTAGCGACTCAGACATGGTTTAAAACAGAGGAGAGCCCTCCGGCTGTGCAGGGCTGTAATGCCTTTTGCACATTTAGACCAGCTTCTGCACAAGAGGGGGAAAAAGTGGAGGTGTAAAGCAACATGATGCACTACAGCGTTTTCATGTCCAAAAAACATAAAAAAGGTCCCATACCACATATTAGCTAGCTACAGAAGTCTGTCTTTGACCCAAGAAAACCACAATTCCCATCTATAGGAACGGGAATCACTCAGTATTAAACTTAATACCATTTTCCTAGGTGATCTAAACTATCTAACTACAGAATGGGAAACCTACACCACCACTAGTGCACATGCACGGAGATTACTTGACTTTGTCAATACAAATGCCCTGGAACAATTAGAGTACCCCGCTAGGGGGAATAACATCTTGGATCTTGTCCTCACTAATATGGGAGCATCTTGCAGCATCCCTTGCATATCTTCATCACTGGTTAGGTCTAACCATAAAGAAGTCTCCTTTAAAATAAAAATGAAACCAGAGATCCCTTCCACCTAAGGTACCTTAAGAAATTTCTTTAAAAAAAACTAATTACTCCTAAGTGATGCATTTGCAAGCTTGAAATCCCCACCAAACCCAGTTAACCCCACTGAATATGCAGAAATGTACACCATCACACTATACCAGCATGCAAACAGCTGAAAGGATGCAACTTTACCCAGATGGAATAAGTGTAGTGCAAACCTCAGAAACAAACCCACACAGTGGAACCAATACATCAACAAGCTGTATAACAAAAGGAAAATAAGTTTGAACAAAAGTAAGAAGAGTAACTCCCAGAATGTTAGAGCCTTTGTCACTGAAGTAAATTAACAACTTGGGAGATTAATAAAATCCATCAAAGTGAAGTCTCAGACTACAATACCTACAACCAAAAAAAAAAAAAAAAAAAAAAAACTTGACTGCTAGAAAACAACAAAATTGATCCATTTGATAAACATTATCACTTTACTTCACCAATCTAGTACCTCGGCCATTCACCTTCACAGGATTAAATTCAATTTACACAGATACGAAGCCAACCCATCAATTAAATATTTAATAGTTCAATTAGCTATGTAATTAAATACTTCACCATTAAAACATATACTTAAAAACATAATAACTTATTACATTATCAACTACATTATCTAACTATCCACTTCCTGATTAAGCCTGTTTAGGCAAATTGCCAGGGTACCAGACTGGTGAAACAAAAGTGGTACTAAAATCGCTACCCAAACCAAAGACATTCACAAAGCATTTTTAGTTTTGTTCGTAATCTCAAAAGCACAATGCAGCAATGCACTGAGCTGATTGTGAACAATGTTACCTACACTGAAGCTAAATATGTAGATATCCTACTGGCTAATATACATAACTTTAACTTTACCCCTCTCTACCTTCAGTCTGTCTCAAGATATACCTGAAAATGACTCACCTCCAGCTATCACACAAGACCAGTTCCTCAAAGTGCTATCAAAAGCTTCAAACACTGTATTGATGGGGTCCTGACAATATCTTTGGATGCATCTTAAACAGCGTGAAGCACAATTTAACCACACCACTAACACTGTTCAATCTCAGCCTCCATACAGGTTTTGTACCAAGTAAAAGGAGAAGACCTACAGAAACTCCCCCCAGGCAATTACAGACCCATAAGTCTGACCAGCCTCATATGCAAAGCCATCAAAAGGCTTATGAATGCAAAACGGTCCACAAGGCATACCTCAACCTGGTCAAGGCTTTTGACAATTCCCCAATCAGGCATTGTAGAAAAATGTAAATAAACTGGGAATAAACCCCTATATCACCTGCTGGATTGCCATCTGGCATACAGACAGGATGCAGATAATCAAAATGGGGGAAGTTACCTCCACAAAAAGGCCAGTCGCCAATAGAGTCCCCCAGGGTTCTGTGCTGGGACCTCTCCCATCTGGCATCTACTTTTCTGAAGTAAAAGCCAATACCAAAGGGCTCTGACTGACTACATTTGCAAATGACTACAAACTAGGAACAGTCACTGAATCCAAAATTACAGCCATCCTGCAGAAAAGTTTATCTCAAATAAGTAACTGGTGTCAAAATAATGGTCTATAACTAAGTGCCAAAAATGCATCATTGTATCCTTTGGGAAGTCCTCTACCCTGGGGAACTATCATACTGACAATATGCCCCTAAGAGTTCATAGGTGTGTATTAGGCTAATGGCCCTGGGGCCTTTACAAGCCTAGCCATAGGCTTTCCCTGGCATAGTGCCACCCGACCTTAGTTGCCAGTGCCTCTGTAGAGTAGAGTCACTGGAGTTATCCCCGGGGTGAATTTTCTGTTTCCCATCCACTCATCAAGATTTCTCTTAAAGAGGGTTAGTGAGGTGCTCTGCTTGACAAGTATGGGAAGTCTATTCCATAGCATGGGTAGTCTCGGTGTTATGAACCAGTCCCTCCAGCATGTTCTGTTAATTGTGGTAATGAGGTTGAGGTCTCTGGAGCATGTGGTGTGGAGGGATTGGGATTTCTTTACATGTATCATTTCTAACAGAGTTGGGTCAGACATGGCTTTAAAAGTCAAGCAGAGATTGCCTCTAAGTAGGCAATATGAGACAGAGAACAGTTGGAGTTTTTTGAGTCTGTCCATATACAAGTGTTTAAGGCCTAGGATCCTCTTTGTGGGGTACTTTTGCGGCCTCTCCAGTTGTTGCAGGTGTCTAGTGAGGTACATGCCAAATGGGGCATTGTACTCGATGACTGGCCTAATGAGGGAAGAGTAGAGGGAGACAATGACCTCTTTCTTCCTGGATGCAAAACCCTTAGTAATGATATGTGCCACAGAGAAGGACTTTCTGACCACAGTGGCGATGTGGTGATCAAAAGAGAGGTTGCTGTCAACCTGTGTTCCCAGATCTCTTATACTGCTTTCTGTGTTCAGTGGACTACCATCAATGTGGTAATTCATGGGAACTGGGTTTTTCCCAAAGGGGATGATGACACATGTTTTGGCATTGAGCTTAAGGCCATGGTTCTGACACCAGTAGGTCTCAGTGAGGCCATTCTGCAGGATGTTAACATCACTTGGGGAGTTAATAATAGCTCCCAACTTGCAATCGTCTGCAAACTTTGTCGTGTTGGCCTGAACTTCAGAGAAGTAGATACCAAACTGGAGAGGACCCAGGACCGAACCATGTGGGATTCCACTTGTGGCTAGATTGCAGTTTGACTTGGAATCAGCTACCTTCACACTGTGGGTTCTATCTGTGAGCCAGTTTGCTACCCACCTAGTGATATAGGGGTTGATGCCTAGCGTAGTGAGTTTTTCTATGATTCCTGAGTGGGGAATGGTATCAAAAGCCTTGGCCAGATCAAGGTAGGCTGTATGAACCACCTTGCCTTCATCCACAGCTTTGGTAACAGACTCAAAGAAGTTGACTAAGTTGAGCAGGCATGATCTACCCTTCAGAAAAACCAAACTGTGAGGGATCCAGAGTTTGGAGATTCCCTATATCCTTAGGTCCATGATGATGCATTCCACAGCTTTGCATATCAGGCTTGTCAGGCTAATAGGGCAATAGCTCCCAGGGTCTGTAGTCGCTCCTTCTTTGTGAAAAGGGATGACTGCAGCAGTGTGCCATTCGGTAGGGACAAAGCCTGAGGTGAGGTTGTGATTGAACAGGGCACACAGGTGAGATGCCAGTTCACTCTGCAGTTCACGTACAACACAGCCAGGGATATTACTGCCAGTCTGTAATGAGGGTCAGCAAAAAAGTGCCAGCATTTTCTTCTGAATTTACTTTTCCTTTCACATTTTACATAAATCATGGGATTTTAGCATTCCTGAGTTAGAGAAAAAGCTTCTTGTTACCACTTCCTAAAGAAAAGAATGTGAGTGTGCAAGCCTGAACTTTGCTGCACTTTTTCTGTATATCTTAGGTCTCAGGCAAGGCTAAATATATATTTTTAAATATACTTATGCTTATTTAAAGAATGCCTGCAGTCAGGTATCACTTTTAATGTCACATTTTTAATATTATTTCTGACAAGATACTGGGAGATACAAGTGCAATGCATGTTCAGATAACAAAAAAGTGCTGACATTTTAATAACTTGATTAGTGCTACCTTTCTTTTACATGCTAGTAATTGCAATTAAAACCTATAGCTCCTTATGGTGCCCACATCTTTTTGGGGACTGGCTACTTTGACTGACTTACCAAATAATAAGCAGCATTTGAAAGAGCAAGGTATAAGTAACCAAAAGTCACTTACTGCTAATCTAGGATGTCCTGCAGTAGAAATAGTAATCACTGTCACATTTGGTTTATATTGTAATAACCACATTCACATTTCTGTAACTGAGAGCTCTACATGTTACTGAGGGGCATGGTGTGATGTTATAGTGGGAAACAATAAAATGTACTGTCAATGTCCACTTAAATATTATACTGGATATATTACTAGTTGTTTACTACAGAACATGCAATACTTCTGTAAGTATATTAAACATTTCCACAAGAAAGAGACTTGCAAACTACAGTATGGCATCAGGGGAAACTTCAGAAGACGTACAAGAAAACTGTAACCGATATTTGATACACAGGTTGTACATCTTGTGAGACAGCATTATTTATATTACTAATTATACAATTACATTTATTTTTTCATATTTCTCTAAATATCTCAATAAGCAAACACTCAGAAGATTTTTTACTGGCGTGAAAGCTGTTGTTTGACCAACAAAAATGTTATGACAGTATATGTCTAGGTTATCCATTTTCCAAGATATGACAATTTATGATCTTTAGAAAAATATAATTCTGGGTTTATGTACATTTTAATATACATTAGTACTGATGCAAAAACACTGAACACACTAACTTATCAATATAAATAATTTTACTTTAACAGCTTTTACTTTTCACAAGACATTTGCATTTGTTTGTTTTACGCCTAAATACTCTGCAATGTAAAGATGTGTATAGGATGCTAAAGGTATGACATTCCTCAGTTCAAAGGTGTTAATGAGGTAATCCTCATCTGTTTCTTCCTTACCCCCAACTACTTCTCAATGCCATGCCTGAAGAAACTTCAAGGCTTCCAATAATTCAACGTAGGTAGTCTTTTTTAACAATGCTGTTAGAGGAAAAATGTTTTAGTGCAGTTTTTGTAGAAAGCACATCTGTAACCAAAGTCATACATTTGTTTTGCTGCCACACACACACGCACACACACACACACACACACACACACACACACACACACACACACACACACACACACACACACACACACACACAGGAGCTTCAATGTTTTCATTTGTTTTTGTTCTCATTTTTAGGCAATTTTTAGTGACCTATGCAGCTCAGTGATTTTTCTTTCCTTTTAATATTTGTTGTCATTCTATTTTCATTTGAGATGGAGAAGATTATTATAATAAAATGCATGACATTAGGCACACCTGATTAGGAATGCAGATCTTAATGAAAAAGAGATGTCAAGATCTGCAGGTAATCCACAAGACCATTGTGCTCTCACTGTGAACTAGGGACGTCAATCTGCACTAGCACATAAGCAAAACATGCTGGAGAGGCAAATGTTATAGAAATACCCACATCTCTGGAATAAACTGCTGCAAATTAAACAAAGTGACATGCTAGCATCCTTCAAATGAAACTACAATGACTGGATGGGTGCCCATAAATCTACTGTGGAACTCACCAGCTTTACCTTCTTGAGAATGGGGCTACAGTATATAGTATGAGGTCTGGTACTGGCAAGGCATAAATGGCTTTGTGACTTAGCTGCTTGTATTTCCTACAATTCTTTTTAGACAGGAATATGTTTTAATTTTTTTAGGTAACATTAAGAACAGAGCTGAAAATGGGTTAGGCAGTGGTATTTGGAAAGGAGTGTATGTTTGTGTGTAGGAGCTGAACAATTGCACTGAATGTGTATCTGACAACAAGTTGAAATACATCACTGTAACCATAATTCTCTCTTTCTACTGCAATCAGTCTCGGCATTGTAAACAGAAGTGTCCATCTTTGGTGGGGAGGGGGTTGGATGTTTATGAAAGCAACTTGCCACTGATCCTTGGAAACTGTGTTCATGGCCATTTATTTTTACCTGATCACAAACATCAGAGGTGTTGAGAACCAAAACATGGCTATTCCTGGTGGGCACAGGGAAGTCTTTGAGTGAATATGATAGCTGTAATCAAATGACAAAAGAAGACAAAGTCAGTTATATGATTTGTCAGAAAGAGACATTGCCTGCCTTCAACAGACCTCTAATTTTCTCGGTTTTTGCACTCCAGATGACTTATCTTGTTTTTCTACACTGGATTTAAGTTGATTTGTCTACCCCTCCTCCATTTTCTGAAAGCTTCTTGTTTTTTTTCTACAAGTTGTTTATAAATCAGTGCAGCTGCATATATGTGTGTCATTTGCAAAACAATTTTTCCTTCCAATCTTTCAGCAGTGGTTCCCATAAAATACTGAAAAAGACCAGTCTTAATAGTGCTGAGCCTTTGGCCACTATATCTGTCACCTATTTTTCAGTAACTGGACATCATTAACTAGTATTGCATAACTAGTGTTTAATCATGGTAATTTTTTTCACTCCTCTTCTAAGAATGTATAATTGGTTTAGTAAACTATAGTGTAATGCAGCACTGTAACAGAGTACAGACTTGGGAAGATGATTTTTTTTGTTAATAAATGCACTTGACTACCTTCTGTGCAAACAGTACACACACCTAATACAACAGCTAGACAGAAGTATTAAGAATTTTTGAGATTGCCAGGTCACAGATGTCTAACTTACTAGTTTTGGAGTCTGACTTGGTTTACTCTTAACTACATTTTTTTGTCTTGCTGTGGACTCTCACCAGTGCCTTGGCATGGTGACACAATGTCCACTTCACTGTGGTCAGTCAGGGTAGGATGTGTAATGTATATGTGTGAGCTGAGGATCTGGCTTTACTGAATTTATAGCTTTCTGAAGTATTGCTGGGGCTTTTGTGGGCGAGACCTCCATGGCCTCTCTGTATGTAGTGGTTGGTGTGGATGTATTTTCATAGTGTTCAACTGATATCAAGGGTTTAGTCGCAATATGCTGGATATACATGATTGTTTTACTCTGGCACACATTTAAGGTACTGTAAAAAAAAAACTGTACTTTCTGAGAGGATGTATGCCCACACCACCATTTCCTAATCCCTTTTGTGGAGAGGTTCCAGCAAAATCTAGTGGTGCATATGGCATTACCAGTGTTTAATGACAGTTTTTGGTCACCTTTGAGGTTTTGGTTTTTGGTAAGGTAAGATGATAACAGTTCAGAAGGGGATGATTAGCCTTTTTCATATTTAACTTCTCAGAGACGATAGATTTTCTAGGGTGAATTTTCCACATTTAATAATCATCTTTGCAATGACAAGTGCTCAACATTAGACACCTGAGTATACATAGATCACAAAAAAAAAAAAAAAAAAAAAAGGAGGACCACAGTCATGGATGTGCACTTTCCTGCTGTTTCTGAAGCCAGCCTGGTGAAAATGGACATCTGCAGACAGTGTAGCATGTTTACTGACAACCACCTTATTCTTACAGATGTAATTACACCGTCTTTGGAGATAAAGTTCTCACATACAGACACTGATATCTCCAAACAGACACACACACACACACACACACACACACACACACACACACACACACACACACACACACACACACACACACAAACACACACACACCTACTATAGATCAGACAAACTCACATACGCTGAGGTTCTTAAATGCAGTGTACCCAAGCCTCAACAGCAACCACCCAAACACTCTACAAAGTCAAGACTTCTCAGGATACATACATCTCATAATGTCTCATACTGTAAGAAATTAAGGCAAACTGCCACACAGCCCAATATTCTGGTTAATGGAAACTGTACTGAGACAAACTGATGCCCCCCCTTACAAGGCTGAGAAAGGAGACTGTCAGTTGCCTATCGGGGCAAAGATCCACCAGATCACACATGCACTCAGTTCATTGAACCACAAGTGCCTGTATGATTCTGTCATAACCCATGTGGGTGTCAATGACCTGAGACATACCTCCCTGAAGTATTTGAAGAGAGACAAGATTGAGCTTTCAGAATGTGTCCCAGGCAGGTATAAACTTGGCACTGAGCAGCCATCTACCTTTTCCGAGGATGATACCATATTATAAACAGAAGATGACTGACTAACAATTTGCTTAATTACTGGTTTCATTCTAAAGGGGTCCAACCTTTGTCAGCTTCAGTGAATATTGACACACCATGCTGCTTTACTAGGGATGGTCTGCATCTGTCCCCACTAGGCTTTTGGATATTGGTCAAAACATTATCCACCACTATAGTGATCTTTTTTAGGTAATGCTAAGGTGATAAACATTCCAACACAGTCAGTTCTATGCAAGATAAACTAAAGGCATTACTGCTCAATGCCTAGAGTCTCATCAAGAAGCTCCACTCCCTGGAAGCACTCCTTACCCTTGAGTGTTGACAACTGTGCATTTACTGCAGAATGATTTAAAGTTATGGAAGGCATCCTGACAGTAAAGGCTATGATGCCTTCCATTCATTTTACCAGCTACTGCACAAGTGATTCTGAGCAAGTTACTTAACCAAACACTAATCCCGGGCTGAGTCTGAAAAAGGCCCATGGAAAAAGAATAGTTGTGTAAAATCTTACCATGACCATAGATGTCCTTCCCTTCCATGTTACAGTATTCTAGGTGTGGGATTTCCTGCACTCAGGCAACTTGTACATTGGCTTCTATACAAAAGCTTCAGCTTGGCTGCTGTAATCTGCGTGGGACATCCCACGTAGGACCATAAACCAAGGGGCCTTAAATGTGACGTCTGCATGCACAATCCTCAGAACTTGAAAGCCAGCAGGCAGAGAATAAGGGCCAGCAGGAGGTGCGCCAGTTGTTTACAGGTGTGTGACTTGGAGACCTACTGAACTGTAGGTAGTACAGGAAGGTATAAAGACCTGGGGGGACTAGTGGGCAGGAAGGAATACTGCAACATGGAAAAGGACATCTATGGTTATGGTAAGATTTTACACAACTATTCTATGTCCTTCTATTCTTATGTTGCAGTATTCTAGGTGGGGGAACATACCACAGCTTAAGAGGATGAGAGGGTGGTGGTAGATGCAGAGGGTTCTACAAGACCCTGTAGGATTGTCCTGGTGAATCCTGTCCTAGCTCTGGAAACTTGGTCCAATTTGTAATGCTTGGTGAAGGTGTGGATAATGGCCCAGGTGGCTGCTTCCAAAATGGATGCTGTGTCTAGGCCTCTCATGAAGGCCCTTGAGGTGGCCACAGCTGTAGTGGAATGGGCCTTGATTCCCCTTGGGGGTTCCTTTCCATGGTGAGAGTAGCAGAAGCAAATAGCCTTCCTGATCCAGCATGCAATGGTTTGCTTGGAGACTGCCTTGCCCAGGGCTCTGGGGTGGAAGGAGACAAAGAGCTGGTTAGTCTTTCTGATGGCCTTGGTCTTGTCCAGGTAGAATCTAAGTTGTCTGTGCACATCCAGGGAGTGCAGTATCCTCTCCCCTTCATTAGTGGGCGAGGGGAAAAAAGTGGGCAGATGAATGGATTGGTTAAGAGAGAGATCATTGACCACTTTAGGCATAAAAGGAGGGGTTGGTTTGCAAGGACACCCAGTCTTTGTGGACAGGCCATTAGAGCCTGCAGTTCTGACACTCTTCTGACTGAAGTGATAGCCACCAGAAGGACCATCTTCCATGTACACATCTGTAAGGGGGAAGGCCTGGCAGGTTCAAAGGGATGTTGGGTTAATTTCTCTAAGATGTAGTTAAGATCCCAAGGCGGAGGGATAGGTTTCCTAGGTGGTCTCATGTGCAAGACCCCTTTAAGGAAGAGCTTAACATCGAGCCTGGCCAGCAAGGGGGGTTCCAGGGGCAGGAAGGCTGATATGGCAGAGAACTGTACTTATACAGAAGAACAACAAACGTCACTTTCTATCAATTGACAGAAGCAGCTTACAACCAGGGGGACCTTGGCGGAGCTGGTGTCCCTTCCCTTTTGCAGACACCATTTTGCAAATCTTTCCCATTTAGCCAGGTAAGATTTTTCTTGTGGTAGGTTTCCTTGCCTCCCTTAGGACTGAAAGCACGTCCTCTATGTAGTGGTTTCTGAAAGGAATTAAAAGTTTATCACCCACAGAGTCCAAGACATCTGTACCTGTGGGTGTAGGAGAGTTCCTTTGTCTTGTGACAGTAGTTCTACAATGTAGGGTAACTTGAAGTGATTGCCCTTGGCTAGTTTGTGAAGTAGGGGGAACCAGTGCTGCCTTGGCCAGTAGGGAGTCACTAACAAGATTTTTGGTTTGTCCTTCTGAATTTTCAGGAGGACTTTCCGAATCAGTGGGAATGGGGGGAAGGCATAAAAAATCTTCCCCTCCCATGAGATGCTGAAAGCATCCACTCTCCATGCTAGAGGTGAGTGGGTTTTTGAGCAGAAGTTCTGTAGTTGCCTGTTCTGGGAGAGGCAAACAGGTCTATCTGTGGAGCACCGCACCAGTGGACTATGACTAAGAAGACCTCCCTGTTCAGCACCCATTCATGTTCAGGCGAGGAGGTCCTGCTCAAGAGATCTGCTTGGTGGTTGTCCTGTGAGGGGATGTAGACCATCTGCCGGACTAAGTTGAGCCGGGAGGCTAAGTCCCATATCAGCAGGGACAGACTGCACAGCTGATAGGCCTTTGTTCCTCCCTGCTTCTTGAGGTACCACATCACCGTGGTGTTGTTGGTGACAATCTGGAGCACCTCTGGAACCAGAAGGGGGGGGGGGGGTGAAGGTCTAGAAAACTGCTCTCATTTCCCTGATATTGATGTGTTTGGCCTGAAGAGAGGGATTCCATTTTTCCCAAATCTTGTAAGAGGCCAGAGTTGCTTCCCAACCTGAATCTGAGGCATCTGTATGCATAACTTGGGTTGGGGTGGGGGGCTGTAGTGGGAGCCCTAGATTCAATTTCTCTTGCTGGATCCAAAAGTTGCTTTCTGTTTTCAGAAAGAGAAGGAGGGGGATGGCCTGCTCTAGAGGATGTAGGTGCTGGGACTAGGTGTTCTTCAGGAACCATTGCAGCTTGCTCATGTACATTCTTGCCAGAGGTAGCATGGGGATGGTTGCTGCCATCAAACCCAAGAGATGAAGAAAATGCCTTGCCGTCACCTTTCGGAATAGTAGAGCTTCCTGGAAGTGGGAAGTTAAAGCCAAAACCTTGTCCTGAGGTAGAAAGGCCTTCAATGTGTCTATTCCCATTCTGCAGCCGAGGAAAATCTTGTCCTACCTTGGGATTAGACAGGATTTGAGGTGTTGATGTCTGAGTAAGCTCCAAGGACGTGCTGGTCATCGGCTGTGAAATGGCTTCCTCGACGGACATCTCTGCAGTCGACGGATCCTCTGAGCGCACCTCAACCCCTAGATCAGTAGTTGGCAGTGCATCAGGAACCGGAGCGGCAGGCAAAGAAGGCCTAGGAACCTTGGCCTTCTTGCGCGAAGGTTCAGATGCGGCCTCCAATCCAGAATCCGTCCTAATGGCTATCCGTTTTGAGGCATTGGTTCTCGTGGTAGAGATTTAAGGCGGCTAGACAGCTGCGCAATGTCTTAGGCACAAACAATTGACAAACAGCGCAGAAGGAGTGATCATGTTCCCGGCCTAGGCAAAAAACACACCTATCATGGGCATCCTTATGGGGTATCTGGCGCCCGCATTGGCACTTTCCCTTTTTTCCTGACTTCAGCTAAAGGCTACAACAACCAAGCATTAGCTAAAACAATAGTCAAAAATAAGAAAATTTGAAATCCAAGGGGCTACTTATTTTTAAGATGCAATGTCTGTGAAGAAGCGATCGTACGATGCGAATGTTGTCTGCGGCTGAAAAGTTTTGAGGATTGTGCATGCAGACATCATATTTAAGGCTCCTTGGTTTATGGCCCTACGTGTGAGGTCCCACGCAGACTACAGCAACCAAGCTGAAGCTTTTGCATAGAAGCCGACGTACGAGTTTCCTGAGGGCAGGAAATCCCACACCTAGAAAACTGCAACATAGGAACAGAAGGACATCAGTGCTTTACTCTGAAAAACAAAACATAAATAAAATATGTGGAGCTTTTCTTTCCAGGTCTCAGATGAAGTGGAATCTTCTTCTCACTGTAGTATGTCCTTATCAGACCAATGAGAGTACAATGCTCCCTTTGGTATGTACCTGACCAAGCATATGCAGCAAACAGAGTGGCCTCCGAGGTTCCTTACAAACAGAATAAAAGGTTTAAGAAACCCGACTTATGCAGAGTGCCTTAAAGTCCTTTTCCTTTACTCAGTCTCCTACAGAAGACTGAGGGGTGATCTATGCCTGGCTTACAAGGCATCTGCAAATCCCACACTTATGTATCTTCTACATATTCATAAGTCAAAAAGTACCAGAAATACAAGGTCTAGGGACCTGAATTTTGTCTGCGACTTAAGTAGAAAATGCTGGAGAGTCAGGTGTGTCCCTGAGACTGCCTCTCCTTTGAAACAGGCTTCCCATCCATTGTGAAGCTGAGTTCGTCTATTACCCAGTTTAAGGGCAACCTAGACTAACGGATGGGAATAGGAAATTTACATCAGGCCTGGCACCCATGTCCCTTATGGACAGAGGTAGCTTTTAAATTGCTTGGCTCTCCGTGTCCTGGTTGGAAACAGAACATCATTATTCTTTCTGGAAAACGTGGCTAGGGCTTAGAAAGTCCCCCCCCCCCCCGGGTTGTTAGCCTAGTAACAATCTATGAATGGACATAAGGTGGAGGTGTATCAATCTACATAAAAAAGAAAAGTAAGAACACATCAAGATTGGTCAAACAATTTGACATGTTTGAGCTACTGCATGTCCAAATAAACTTAGATAAATTCCAATACAATACCCTTGCTAGCTATAGGTCCCTGTCTATGACCCAGGATAACCAAAAGTACAGTTGTGTACCTACCATAAATGTAGATGTTCGAGTGTATTCAGTGTTGCAGTCATTACACTTTGGTTATCCTGCTGGCAGGCTACCCGCAGTCGGCCTGAATTCCAAAGTCCTGGTCTGGCGTCGGTTGCTGTCGCCTCTTCCCTGACGTCAGTGCGCCAGGGGTATACAAGATGTAGCCGACGCCATTTTCTTCAGTTTTTCTTGCCCCAGATGTCAGGTGCCCCCAAGAAGGTAGACAATGCATATTGCTTATTAAAACATACCGTAAAATAAAAACAATACCTTCATCTACAAGCAAATACACCACATAAGTTGTATAGGACAGAGAAGTATAGATAAGTCCCAGCAAAGAAAGGGGGATGGAGGGTGGGTAACCTGGACTGCAACAGTGAATACACTCGAACATCTACATTTATGGTAGGTACACAACTGTACTATGTTCATCGTGTTTCACTGTTGCAGTCATTACACTTGGGTTGAATCCCAAAGCTGAGGTAGGGCGGCTGGGTCTAAATAGGATTAGGAGTGGCTATGAGGCCCTGCAGAACTGCAGCGATAAAGCCTGCTCTGGATTTAGAGTAAAGAGGTAAGTGATAATGCTTGGTAAAAGTGTGCACTGAACTCCAAGTGGCAGCCTCCAAAATTTCCTTGGTTGGTACTCCTCTGAGAAAGGCTGCTGAAGTGGCTGCTGCCCTGGTAGAATGTGGCCTAATATTCTTAGGCACTGACTTGCCATGCTGTGCACAGCAGAAACAAATACAGTGTCCTATCCATTTTGAAATAGTCTGCTTTGAGATAGCCTTTCCTTGTGATCCTGCAGCATATGCTACAAACAGTTGCTCAGTTTTTTCTGAAAGCTTTTGTTTTGTCCAATTAGAAGTGTAGCTGCCTGTGTATGTCCAAAGAGTGCAGAGGTCTCTCCCCTTTATTCTGGGGATTTGGATAAAATGTTGGCAAATGAATGGTTTGGTTAAGAGCCACACTGGATACTACCTTTGGCATAAATGTTGGATTTGTCCTTAGAGAAAACCTGTCCGGATGAGAAAGTATAAAAGGTTCCACTGCCATTAATGCCTGTAACTCTGAGACTCTTCTTGCTGAAGTTATTGCTAGGAGCAGAGCAGTTTTCCATGATACGAATTTTATATCAGCTGTATTGGCTGGCTCAAAAGGAGGCAGTGTGAGCTTTTCCAAGACAAAGCTGAGGTACCATGTAGGTATCGGTGCTCTCCTTGGGGGTTTTATGTTTTTTGCCCCTCTGAGGTACTGTCTTAGCAGTAGATGAAAGAAAATAGGAGGTTCCATATTGTAATGAGCTGAAATGGCAGAGGCATGGATCTTAATCAATGAGAAGGATAGGCCTTTGTCCAGCATCTCAGTTAGGTATTGAAAAATCTGAGGAATATTTGGAACAAGTGGTTCAAGTCCTTGTGCCTGGTTCTTCCATTTTTCTGCATAAGATTTCCTGGATCCTCCTCCTGGAAGCCTCCTGGCTTCCAAAATGACATCCATAACAGCTTTAGAGAGAGGTGTGTTCTGAGTGGCTATATTAGTTGCCATGCAGCCAGATTTAAGGTTCTGAGTTGGCTGTGCAGGATCTGATTGTTTTGTTGAGTCTGAAGATGAGGAATTTGAGGTAAAGTCCAGGCTGGGCCTTGAGACAAGCTCTTTAGGATTGGGTACCAGTGCTGGCGTGGCCAGTCTTGGGCAATCAGAATCATTTTTGGCTTCTCTTGTCTGACTTTTAGGAGTACCTTGGGAAGGAGAGGCAGTGGTGGAAAGGCCTAAACTGTTAGGGTTTTCCAGCTGAATGACAGAGCATCCACTTTCCATGCTTGTGAGTGGGATAAGTCCTTGTGCAGAATCTCTGTAGTTGGCAGTTGTGAGGGGAGGCAAAAAGATCTATGTCTGGGCATCCCCATTTCCTTGTTATCATGCTGAAGACCTGTGGATCTAGTTTCCACTCGTGAGGGTCCATGAGGTTTCTGCTTAGTTCGTCTGCCAGAGTATTTTTCTTTCCTGGCAGGAATTGTGCCTGCAGATGTACTTGAAAGGTCAGTGCTGTGTTCCACAAAGTCATGGCTTGCCTGCAGAGGGAGTAGGAATGTGTGCCCCCTTGCTTGTTTATGTACCACATAACTTTAGTATTGTCCGTCTTTAGTAATAGTTGTCCTGGATGTAGCAGATCCTTGAAAGCTGTCAGGGCATTCTGTAAAACTAGCATCTCTTTTTGATTGATATGAAGATGCATTTGGCCCACGGGCCACGTGCCCTGAATACATTTTCCTGCCATGTGTGCCCCCCCAGGCATAATCTGATGCATCTGTTGTTAGTGTCTGCCTGGCTGTGGGTAAAGTGAAAGGCTGTCCCTTGTTGTGGTGACAGGCCAGTGCCCACCATCGAAACTCCTGTTGCAGGCAGGGAATAAGAGTTATTATTGTTTCCAGGTTGTGGCAATGTTGAGTCCAAACACTTTTTAGATACCATTGTAGCTTCCTCATATGCAGTCTTGCATATGGAATTAGCAGGATGCAGAATGCCATGAAGCCCAAAGCCTGCAGAATTTTTCTTGCAGGTAGCTGGGTCTTTGTTGCCATCATTTGAAGTTGCCTTTGCTGGTCTGGCATGAGATAAGCCATCTGGGCAGTTGTATTTAAGCTTGCACCCAGGAATATTATCTCTTGAGAGGGCACTAGTTTTGATTTCTTTTCGTTTACTGTGTACCCAGGGCAAATTAGTAATGTTTTTACAAATGCTAGATGCTTTAGTAGAATGTCCTTGCTCTCTGCTTGAATAAGCAGTCGTCCAAGTAGGGATATATTTGAATTCCTTTTTGTCTGCAAAATGCAATTACTGGTGCCAGGCATTTTGTGAAGACTCTGGGTGCAGTAGATAAGCCAAAGGGCAGTGCAAAGAATTGGTAATGCATTGAGCCAGCTATGAATCTGAGGTATCTTCTGCAAGATTGTCTGACTGGGACATGCAGGTATGCCTCTTTGAGGTCCAAAGTAACTAGCCAAGCCTTCTTGCCCACCATGGGTAGAAGTTGCTGCAGTGTCAACATTTTGAATTTTGGAACATCCAGGAAAGTATTTAGAATAGACAGGTCCAGTATTGGTCTCCAGGCTTTGTCCTTTCTGGGTACCAAGAAAAGTCTTGAGTAAAATCCTTGCCCCTGTTCTTGCTGTGGTACTTTTTGAATAGCCCTCATTATCCATGAGAGCAGAAATTTGTTTTTGTGCCTCTGCCCATTGATTTTGTGGCAGGTCTGGCATAGCTTTTGACCTTGGTAGGGTGTGAAAGTGGAACCTGTAACCCTGAGAAACAATATTCAGTACCCATTTGTCCTGGGTGATCATGTGCCAATTTTGTGAGAAAAGTGCTAGTTTTCCCCCTAAGGGTGCTGCCAAAAGGTAAGTGCTTGGCATTTGTAGAGGAAAGTCATTGGGACTGTTTCCTATAAGGTCGGGATTTGTCTTCTCCGCCTTTGGGGGCTGAAGCACCCCATTGTTTAGGTCTGTATGAGCCTTGGGGCTGAGATCTGCCTCTTGGGGGTCTGTATCTGCCTCTTTGTGGCCTGTCTGACACTGGAAAGGATCAATTTTTAGAAGGCCAGTTCCTGCTAAACATAGGTGGCTGAACCTGTAAGAAATCCTTTACTGTCTGCATTGATTTTGCTTTATCCTCCATTTTCTTTAACACCTCTTCTGCCTTAACACCAAACAAAGTATCATGCCGTAATAGAGCATCCAATAATTTTGCTTTAACATGATCAGGTAAACTCTGTTCTTTTAACCAAGCATGCCTTCGAATGACAGAACCTGTAACTGCGGCTCTGCAAGATGCCTCTAATGAATCAAAACCACATTGCAAAGTATGCTTTCCCACTTGTTCAGCTGCATGCAATAAATCCTGCATTTCCTTGTTCTCAGGACATTCAGAGCTTGTAAGCATTTTCTGTTTTAGCAAAGACATTAGGTATTGTTGATATTTAAGCATATGAAACTGGCAGTTTAAAGCCCTTACAGCTAAAGTAGCAGAGATGTAAAGTTTTTCCCTCCATCTGTCCAGTGCTCTAGAATCCCTATCAGAGGGAACAGGGTTTTTTGCAGTGGAAGCCTTGACCCCTTTGGGACCCTGAGAAATAGTTTCTGGATCAGCAGCAGGGTTTTTATAAAGAAATTTATGAGAATCTGGAACCCCGTAGTACCTATCTGGCTTAACTGGTGCAGGGGGTAAAGAATCAGGAGTCAAACTGGATTCAGAAAAAAACGTCATCAACAATATCTAGTACAGGGGGGATAGCAAGAGTCCTGTGCTGAGGCAATAAAAGAAAGTCTCTGAGCCTTTTCTTGGATTCTGAATAATCCTAGCTCTCCCAGTGGAAATGTTCCCTCATGGTGTGCAGGGTTTCCCCAAAAGAGTAGTCCTCAGGAGGAGAGGCTGAAGGGATAGATTCTTCAGCATCAGAGTCCTCATAGGGAGGAAGAGAATATCCCTGTTATGAAGAGGAATCAGAAGAAATAGAAACCTGGTCAGAAGAGTCATAGTCAGTGTCTTGCCTAGGCCTTTTATCAGGAGGGGGATGGGAGTCCCTGATCAAAGTAATTAGGTCCTCGGCCATTTTGAGCATCTGTTTCTTTGGCATGGATGACTGTCCTGGAGAATGCTGTACTTGTTTCTTTGTCTTTAAAGGTGTTTTAGACTTTGCCTTGGCTGCTGAAGAGGTCTTGATAGTAAGCTGTGTAGGTCTGAAAACACTCTAAGGAGCCGATGCCTGCTCAGCGGCTCCGGACCCATCTGAGGGAATTGTTTCCGTAGGCCCAATACCTTGAGTTTCCAGAGGCCTAGCTGTCTCCACATGGGAGTCGGAGGCGGCCTGTGGCTCTGAGGTAGCAGGTGTCAGGGGCTGCAAAAGTGCCTCACTGAAAACCGGCGAACTGGCGACTGGCCTAGAAGAGGCTTCGTTGTCGGTTTTGGACCTCGGATGCCTGTCTTTTACTTTGTCCTTGCGCTTTTTATGGACTCTGGTCGTCGGTTGTTCCAACAGCATTATATAGTTAAACCTTCGGCCAAAGTAATGAAAAGCAAAATCGAACCAACGCTTAATAGTGTGTTGGTTGAATCTAGCACAAAACCGACAACTAGCAATGTCGTGGTCAGGGCCTAGGCAAGGAATACAGCAAGAATGAAAATCCTTATGAGGTATTTTCTTCCCACAAGAAATACAATTGTTAACTTTTACTGACATCGGACTGGAGCAAGAAAAAGTTTCCCCAACGGGGTACTTAGCTTTATTGAAGACTTCGGATCTGAAATTCAAATTCGAAAATCTCAGGAGTCGGCCGACCGGCACTTGCGAACTGCTTTTGCTTCGGGCACCGCGCGGCAAGAAAGACTGAAGAAAATGGCATCGGCTGCATCTTATATACCCCTGGTGCACTGACGTCAGGGAAGAGGCGACAGCAACCGACGCCGGACCAGGACTTTGGAATTCAGACCAACAGCGGGTAGCCTGCCAGCAGGATAACCCAAGTGTAATGACTGCAACAGTGAAACACGATGAACATCAAAGTACTTGAATGTACTGGAGTCACTCAAAATTCAGCACCATACCATATTCATGAGTTATTTTAACTATTCCACCATAAAATGGGATCATACACAACTACTAACATGCAGGCTCAAAGATTCTTGGATTTTGTCAATGAAAATACCCTGGAAGAGCTAGTCTGCACACATACTAGAAGCGCAATCATCCTGGATCTGGCATTCTCAAATGAGAGAACATTGTACCCTCCCTTGTGTAATGTCCTTACTGGTCAGATCAGATCACAAGGCAGACACCCGTGAAAACAATATAAATGCTAAACTCCCAAACTCCAGAAGATTTAATAACTTTTCCAAGGCTAACTACCTCATATTAAGCGATGACATAGCTAAATTCCAAGCCCCCCCCCCCCCCAAACTCAGAGAACAATGTGACCTATGCAGAAGTGTTTATGGAAACCCTGTACAAGTATGTAAATAACTGCATCAAAACAGTAGTACCAAACTGAAATGAAATTTGGACAAACTCCAAAAACAAGCTCCCATAATAGACTTCTGGTATAAATATGTGCAACAAAAGAAAGAAAACCTTGTCCAAAATTAGGAATGGCTATTCCCAAAAGACAAACTCCTTTATCAGTCTCAAAAAGCAACTTTGAGGCAAAAACAGCCTCTCGGGCCAAGGATAACCATAAGACATTATTCAGCTATGTACACAACCTTACAGGAAACAACCACAACAGTGCTGAAATAATAGTAAACAGAACTTCCTATACTGAACTGAAGGATCTTGCAAATTTGCTGGCCAATAAGTTTAGCTCCAGTTTCACACCCCATCATCCCCAGTCCCCCCTCCCCAGGAAATGCCCTCTGTCATTTCTCCCCCAACTATCACTAAAGAGTGGGTACTCACTGCACTCTTCAGAGCTAAAAACGCTGCACTAATGGGTCCTAATAATATCCTGGAATGTTTCCTAAATAGCCTGAAACATGATCTGTCAAGCCAACTAGAATCTCTCATTCAACCACAGCCTCCAGAAAGGCTTCGTCCCTAGGGAATGGAGGATTGCAATGGTCATCCCTCTACACAAAGATGAGCTGTCAACAGATTCAGGGAACTGCAGACCCACAAGTTACTAGTCTTATATGCAAGACCAATGAAATAATTATCTTGGACCTGCTAAACAAAGCCACAGGAAATTTTCAAATACTGGACCCATGCCACTTTGGTTTCATCAAGAGTAGATCATGCCTACTAAATTTACTGGATTTCTTCAAGAGGGTCAACAGAGCCATGAACAAGGGTAAATTGTTACCTGCTGCCTACCTTGACCTGGCAAAGGCATTGACACAATACCTCACTCTGGTATTATAGTCAAACTCACAAATTTAGGAATAAATCCCTTTGTCATCCAATGGATAGCTAAATGGCTCACAGACAGGACATATGAAGTTAGGTTGGGGGAATCCACCTCCACCAAGAGGCCAGTTATTGGTGGTGTCCCACAGGGCTTGGTACTGAACTTCTGTTTGGAATACAGTTCTC
This sequence comes from Protopterus annectens, assembly GCF_019279795.1. NCBI lineage: Eukaryota > Metazoa > Chordata > Ceratodontiformes > Protopteridae > Protopterus > Protopterus annectens. The sequence continues at coordinate 106,971,680 of NC_056738.1, read as the reverse complement.
TGACATCAAGGCAAATCTGAAGGGCTTTTGGCTGACCAAATTTGCTGAAGATTGCAAGCTGGCTGCAACCACTGAATCCCCCAAATATGTAGATACCCTCCAGGATAACTGGTGCCAGAACCATGGCCTAAAACTCAATGCAAAAAAAATGCATAATTATAGAGTCTATATTAGATAATCATACTTTCAAAAGTTCGACTGTCATATGGTCGATGCTATATGATCGGACTTTTAAAAGTTCGATCATCTAATAAAAATAAATAAACTACAGAAATAACCTACCTGAATGTTTTAAGCAGGGGGCAAGCCACCCTGCATCCCCCATACACCCCGCTCTTTAAATATACCAACTCTGAGATTGCACTAAGGTGCAGAAAAGGGAAATCTTCCCATTCCGCACTGTATGGAGATCTCCATTAAAACATTCAAACTTTCAAAAATTCGATCATATGGTGTCGACCATATGACACTCGAACTTTTGAAAGTTTGATTATCTAATACAGACCCTAATTATACCCCTTGAGAAGACAACCAGCCTTGCAAATTACAACCCTGATAACACTCCCTTAAGTGTAGGCCCAGTGGTAAGGGACTTCGGAACTCAGGTTGACCATAACCTGAACTTTGGTCACCATGTCTCCATGTTGGTAAGAAAATCCTTCTACGTGGTGCAACTTATAAGTAGGGGCATGACATCCAGATGTAAGGAAATCATAGTCCCACTATACTCAGACCTCATTAGACCACCCTTAGGCATGTGCATGACCAAGTATTTTAACAGATGGAGTGGCCGCAAAGGTTCCTCACTAAAAGAATACAGGGTGTAAATATGCCTACTGGCCAAAGCTGCAGAAGTGTATACATTCTTACCCCATCTATCCAGCGCCCTGGAATCTCTTTCAGAGGGGGTAGGATTTTTGGCAGTAGACGCCTTAATACCCTTGGGTCCCTGTGAAATGGTCTCAGGATCCGCAGTAGGATTTTTAAAAAGGAACTTGTGTGAGCCAGAAATTCTGTAATATCTATCAGGTTTTCTGGGAGCAGGAGGTAAAGAGTCAGGGGGCCAAGCTAGACTCCGAAAAGGCATAATCAACAATGTCTAGTACAGGAGGGATAGCTAAAGGCCTGTGCTGGGGGGCAGGAGTAAGAAATCCCTAAGCCTCTTTTTAGAGTCAGAGTAATCCTGGCTTTCCCAGCGAAAATGCTCCCTAAGAGTATGCAATGTTTCACCAAAAGAGAAATCCTCTGGAGGGGAATCAGAGGGAATACAGCCCTCTCCATCAGAATCCTCATAGGTAGATAAGGGTAAATCCTGGTCATCAGAGGAAACAGAAATTTCAGAGTCCTGATCAGGAGAATCATAAGGAAACTCAGTCCTAGGTCTCTTAGAGGGGGAAGGGTGGCTTCCCCTTATTAGAGTAATAAGGTCTTCAGCCATTCTTATCATTTGTTTTTTAGGCATAGAGGCCTGACCATGCGGTCTGGGCGTCAGTTTTCTAGGCATGGATCGAGTTTTACACCTTGAAGAAGAAGATGGTATCTGTTTAATATGCAAGTCAGTAGGCCTGAATACACCCTCAGAAGTCGTGCCTGCACAGTGGCTCCAGACCCATCCAAGGTAGAGACATCCGCAGGTTCCACAGTTGAAGCATCTTGCGGCATACCGGACGCCAAATGGGTCTCAGTAGACGCCTGCGAATCTGAAATAGCGGGTATCAGGGGCTGCGAAAGCGCTTCACTGAGTACCGGCAAACTCGTGACTAACTTAGGAGAAGCTTCGTCGGCAGCTTTGGACCTATGCTGTCTGTCTCTGTCTTTATCTTTGCATTTTTTCGGAATGTCAGTAGTCGGGGGGGCTTACCCAAGCCATATCTGGATAATTGAACCAAGTACCAAAATATTTAGAAGCGTAAATAAACAGACGACGAACAGTTCGTAGTTTAAATAAGGAACAAAACCGACAACGAGGTACGTCGTGGTCAGGGCCTAAGCAAGGAATGCAGTACGAATGAAAATCTTTATGAGATATTTGCTTTCTACAAGAAATACAATTATTAACTTTTACTGACATCGGTTTAGAGCAAGAAAAAGTTTCCCCAATGGGTACTTAGCTTTAGTTGACGACTTTGGTTCTGAAACTCGAAAACAAAAATTTCAGGAGTCGGCCGACCAACACTTGCAAACTGCTTCTGCTTCGGGCACCACACGGCAAGAAAGACAGATGTAATGAGGTCGGCTGCATGCTTTATACCCGACTACCTGACGTCATGGAAGATGAGACAGCAACCGACGCAGGACCAAAGACTTTGATAATCAGGCCGACTGAGGGCTACTGCAAGCAGATAACCCAAATGTGATGGCTGCAACAGTGAAACACGAAGAACATCAGGGGAAAAGTCTGAGACCAGGCTACTTATCTCTTTGGCAAGCCTGTGTGGATAAGCAACCATTATGACAGAAAAGACAAGAAAAGAAAAGAAGGCGATACAGGTTGCTCTGCTCTTTATGTTCTGGCTTCCTGCTAACATACTCAGTGTATGGAGGAAGTGACTCTGCTCTGAGGATCTCTGACTGTTCTAGAAGTCAGGCTGGAAGACATGGCATTTTTCTGCAGCTAATCCCATATATTACCAGTGTTACAGCAGCAGCAGAGATCTTTGCAATGAACATTTACGATAGTTTCTACCACTTTTATGATGGATACTTCCTGGCTGCACACAGCTCCTTACAGGACAAACAGATAGCAGGAGCAACTGACAGGGCAACAGAGTTCCCAGCAAGTCAACAGCTGAAGGCAGCAGCCAGATGTAAACCTACCATGCTGCAGTTATATTATACCACCCGAAAAGTCCAGGTTCTGTATCCTGTGCCCTTCATGTTGTCCAGTCAGTAAAGATCAGCCCATGTTTTTGTAAAATTACTCTGTGAATGCTGTTTCACAGAAAGCTAAATTACATTTGCAAAAAGTCACCCTGCCAAATAGGACACTTTGCGTCCTGTATCTACTTTAAATTACGCAACTCAAAGTTTACTGCATCACCTTGGCATAAAGGAATCATCCGTTCACTGACCTGTTTCAGTAGAAAAGCACTTCAGACAATCAAAAAACTGGCTATAGGCATACTCACTAAGCCCCATGCAAAAAAAAAAAAGTTATTCTCAGGTGACTACTGCAAGGCAGCAAGCAAGTGCATCACTTTTTGCAGGGTCTTCATAAACAATCTGCATTTCCAAACTTGCAAGGCTGCTAGCAAATGTTGAGCAAATCAAACTCCTTATGTGGATGTTAACAGAATTACAAGTCTTAGAAATTATTTTTGGAGGGAAATGGATGATCACAGATCTGTTAAGTCTCCAAAATTACCATATCAAAACACTGCCCTAATTTGGTGATTTCACACACAAAAAGTTTGTGATAACAAGTGACAGGGGATCCATTCACCATCTACCCTTTACATCTGTACAATACTAAATCAAAGTTGCACACTGATCAAGGTAAATGCAACACAGCTAAAAAAACTGATTTGACAACTTAAATAGACTCAGACTTTGGACAAATAAAAGCAACTGGGCAGCTCCACCAAAAGGCAGAGTATTACTATCATCTTCTGTAGTAGCATATCTCTCAACTGTTCCTCAGCAGAATGTACGATGGAACATGTGACAAGTATGCAAAGCATAGGACCTGTGATTAAGCTTGAAAATGGAATAAACAATTAGTTAAATGTTGCATTTTTTACCTTGTTTCTGTACAACACACCATCACTAATAATTCTGCCACTGGGTGTTGGGCAAAACTGCTTTCTCCCTATAGTACATTTTTCCCAGAATGAAAATGTGCGACAAACCTTGTAATGTGTGCGCTGAGTGGCATCAGCGTTTCCAACACACTTGTTAGTTCAACATACTTCAATAAATTAACAACATTAAGGGTTTGAACATTTCAAATAAGGGCTACAATCTACCCCTTTCCAAAGGAAAATCTCAAGTCAAACCTTTAAAAGCTGTTGCTGAAATGAAGTCACTTACCACAACCTTTCCACCTGGTCCCTGACTGTTTACGGTAACACCCATCCACTGGTTTTCTTTGCTTTCTTTACTTAGATCAGCTGTGAAAAAACACAAAAAAAAAAAAACAAAAAACAAAAACAAAAAAAAAAACAAAGATAAAATTAAATCACTTAATTACTTACCATTTGCAAGGTGTTAGTGCATTATACTTTCAGTTATAGAGCATTCAGTGTCTTACCTGGTAGAGAGATCTCCTGGAAGAGACTTTTTCCACCTACTCTACACATCACAGTATGCACTCCAGCAACACGCTACCAAATGCACAAGGCACATTTCAGTATCACCACAAGCAAATATTTCTGATTTTAGAATCTTTACTGATAGGAACTACTGCACACAAGGCAGCTCTACAGCTGCTTAGCTTATTTAGTCTTAGGATACAGCATTACTTGCTCTTTCTCTCTCACACATAATGTCAGTTTTCCTAACATTTTCATCCTGTCCCCTAAATCAAAAGCTTACGTGGTCACAGCGTACATACGCACACACACACACGCACGCACTCGCACACCATTTCAAGTACCTAACTTTACTGTCAGAGTCAACCTGTTCCGACCATACTCCCAAAGAAAAATGAACACTGTCGGCAGGGAAGTCTTAAGCATCACTTATACTGTAATACCAGTGCTCTTTTGGCAAACTACAGTTTCAATTTTCACCTGATGGAACTTTGTACCAGTATCATTCTGGTGCACCTTTCTAGAACCAGAACATCAAAAACTTCAATTCCTAAAATAACTATAAACACTAAACAAAACATCACTGTTTACGCTATACAACAGAGGTGCTGGTAGAGTTTTTGCAACAGCTGCACATTTAGTGGAAACATTTTCTAAAGTCTCCATCAGACTGTTTCTGTAAAAGATAGTCAGTCACACAATTTATATGCTAAATCTTGTTCTGAAGTCCAGATCATGCACAGGTAACAAATAGCTTTTTCTATGGTTGGCAAACACTGCATGTTTTGGTTGAGAATAAGGAGACCAGCTACACTATACAGTTTGTCGCTGGCATAACTGTATTTAGAAATAACTAATAGCACAGTTCCAAGCAAGATCATAGACTAAAACTGCTGCATATCACAGACAAACTGTTTCATAAATCATATCAATGAGCAGACTGTATCAAAATATCTTGGCACAAACCATTGCAGTTTCATTTTAGGACAAAAATACATTTTCTCATTCAGTCCCTAGGTAACTTTGCAAGAACACACTTCCACTAGAACCTGCATCATCCAGCAAAAGAAACTAACATAAACATTCAAAGGAACGTGCGACAAAGTACAAGACAGGTTCAGATCAACCTAACAGGTGCACTCCAGTTTTCTGATACATGGAAGCAACATGTCCTTCTGTTACAGGAACTGCAGCCATCATGAAGACATTTCAAATCCAAGGTAAATCTACAGCTTAAAAAAAGCCAAGAATAAATATAGCACAGCACCTTCTGTCAAGAAACAAACTTCAAATACTGAAAACAGCCTAATTAAAAAGCAATAAACTAGTAGTAAGTAATGGTATGTTGTTCTTCTTTCGGCTTTTCCCAGTTAGGGGTCGCCAAAGCGGAACTCCGGTCTGCTAATGATTGGCAGTAGATTTTTATGGTGCCGAGGTGTAAGTAATGGAATATGGTCCTGAAAACTGGGTACATTCCTAATAATCTTGTTAAAAACATATTACAGAGAGAAACTTTGGTTACTCCCTTGCCTATTCTCTGGGTCTCTTCTGTACACTTCCAGAATAGCACACAAACTGCAAAACTGGGGATGGTGCACTTCAGGGCAGCCTCTTCTGCCACTCTGTCCAGAATGCAGACAGTAACCCTGTACTAAGGCCCTTAGGTAATGAAAACTTACAACCAAATTAAATCAGCTTTATCTGAACTTTACAACAGGCTCCTATCCTCCTACACAAGTACAGCTGCATTACTTCTCTCTGGTTTCAACAACAGTGCAGTTCTACCTACAGGCCTTTCTTCCACTACTACACATCTTCAGGAGGGAAAAAAACGGCCATGAAACTGCTACGTAGATGGTGTGTGGAACTGTTTTCCTAGAATAGCTAATGTTGATAAAGTATCCTCTGGCAGTTAGCAAAAAGGACTAAAATTCTGACTAGTTAAATCAGCTGCTTCTTTTGCCAAAGGTACAGGGTTTAATATTTCTTCCTTCATTTGTCTAATGTCTGACCTTGAGCAACCAGACAGTGCTTTGGGAGAAATTAGGAACTTTGGCTCAGCTCCTGCATGCCAAGTAACTACCTAAAAGAAGGTTAGATCTGGTATCTAAAATACAAAAAGGTTTCATAATTTAACCATTTATTTTGTAATTCCCCATATCAGGTTTATTTTCTGATGTTCTGGACCAAAATTTGAAAGTGACAAGGATTCCTAGATGGTGTTAGACTGCTTAACAAGTTTTCTGAATTTACTTGGGAAAAACGTCATTCTCCACTACATCTGAAATGCTTATTTTTGAGACCCTTTATGGCAGTAAAGAATTCATGTCAGTAATTTGTACGGAAACTAAAGAGGTATGTTGCACTGGTGCCGAGTACTGAAAACACAAATCACATACCTTGGGAACCACTGTCTGTCAGAGCTCTAGGTTTTCAACTATACATTCACTTTCATAAAGTTCAGTCAAGAAGCCATAACTTTTCTTGCCTAAAGATCAAACCCACTGCTAACACCCACATTTCCCAACCTCATAACATATTAGTTCCTTGTACTTTTCAAACACTTGATTTCTAAGCCTATGAAAATTATTGTGCCTTCCTCAGACATCAAGCTCTTCAAGCTGTCACACTGGCCATGTCTGCATAAGGCATGATGGCAGTGCTAAGAAAGTACAGTTGTGTACACTTACTATAAATGTAGATGTTCAACTGTATTCACTGTTGCAGCCATTACATTTGGGTTATCTGCTTGCAGTAGCCCTCAGTTGGCCTGATTAACAAAGTCTTGGGACCTGCGTCAGATGCTGTCCCTTCTTCCATGACGTCAGGTCGATAGGGGTATAAAACATGCAGCCGACGCCATTGCATCTGTTTTTCTTGCACCAGATGTCAGGTGCCCCCCTAATGGGAAGCAGTTAAATCTATAATTAAAGGATATACCTCCAACAAAAAAGCAAATACACCAAAAAGCTTTTTGAGCATAGTAAGGGAGAGTAGAGGTATAGCCAAAAGAAGAAAGGGGGCTGGAGGGAGGGTAACCAGGACTGCAATAGTGAATACACTCGAACATCTACATTTATGGTAAGTGTACACAACTGTACTATGTTCTTCATGTTTCACTGTTGCAGTCATTACATTTGGGTAGATACCCAAAGCTAAGGTTGAGAGGAGGAATTTAAATAGAATTAGGACCAGCTATAAGGCCCTGCAAGACTGCAGTGGCAAAGCCAGCTCTGGATTTAGAGAAAATGGGCAAATGATAATGCTTGGTGAAAGTATGTACAGAAATCCAGGTAGCAGCTTCTAGGATGTCCCTGGTAGGGACGCCCCTGAGAAAGGCTGTGGAGGTAGCTGCAGCCCTGGTTGAATGGGGTCTGATGCCCTGTGGGGTAGGCTTTCCATGGTGCTTATAGCAGAAATGAATGCAGTGTCCTATCCATTTTGAAATGGTTTGCTTTGAAATAGCTTTCCCCTCTGTCCCTGCAGCAAATGCCACCAGCAGTTGTTCAGATTTCCTTTGAGGTTTAGTCCTGTCCAAGTAAAATGTAAATTGTCTGTGCAGATCTAAGGAGTGCAGTATTCATTCCCCTTTGTTCTGTGGGTTAGGAAAGTAGGTAGGCAAATGAATGGACTGATTAACAGCCACACTGGACACCACCTTGGGCATGAAGGAGGGATTTGTTCTGATGGACACCCTGTCCGCATGAAAGATGATGAAAGGCTCCACTGCTATAAGGGCCTGTAATTCAGATACCATTCTTGCAGAAGTGATTGCTAAAAGTAAAGCTGTTTTCCAGGAAAGGATTTTAAATCTGCAGTAGCAGCTGGCTCGAAAGGAGGAAGAGTGAGTTTCTCCAAGACAAAGTTAAGGTCCCAGGCTGGAGTTGGAGGCTCTCCTGGGTGACCTTAAATTTTTGGCCCCTCTGAGGAACTGCTTGAGCAGTGGGTGAGAGAAGAGGAGAGGCTCTGTGCTGTAATGAGCTGAAATGGCTGAGGCATGAATTTTGATGGAGGAAAAGGACAAGCCCTTATGAAGCATCTCAGTCAAGTATTGTAGAATCTGAGGTAAATTGGGCACTGCTGCGCTCATCCCCTGAGATTGATTACAGGCACAACATCTTTTCCATTTTGCAGCATAAGATTTTCTAGTACTAGGTCTCCTTGCCTCTAAAATGATATCCATCACTGATTTACTGAGGGGTGGTAAAGGAGAGATTAGGTAATTAGCCAGGCTGCTAGGTTAAGGGTTTGCAGCTGAGGGTGCAGAATCTGGTTCTCCTGCTGAGACAACAGGGAAGGAGTCTGAGGCAGATGCCATTGGGCCAAGCGTAACACACTGTGCAAGAGAGGGGGGTACCAGTGTTGGCGTGGCCAGTCTGGTGCAATTATAAATGTCTTTGGCTTGTCCCGTTTGATCTTTAGTAGTACCTTGGAGAGCAGAGGCAGAGGAGGAAAGGCATAAACAGATAGGTTTTTCCAACTGAAGGATAGAGCATCCACTTTCCAAGCTAGCTTGTGGAGAATACTTGTGCAAAATTTGTCCAATTGAAGGTTCTTGGGGGAGGCAAACAGGTCTATATCTGGGCTCCCCCACTTGCTTGTCAACATGTTGAAAATCCTTGGTTCCAGTTTCCACTCGTGTGGGTCCATGATGTTTCTGCTTAGTCCGTCTGCCAGTGCATTTAGTTTTCCTGTCAGGAATTGAGCTTGTAGATTCACTTGGTAGCTCAAGGCTGTGTTCCACAATGCCATGGCTAGTCTGCAGAGGAGGTCAGAATGTGGACCCCTCTGCTTGTTTATGTACCACATGACAGTGGTGTTGTCCGTCTTTACCACTAGTTGTCCTGGAAGAATGTGGTCCTTGAAGGCTGTCAGAGCATTCTGTACAGCTAACATTTCCTTTTGATTTATGTGCAGGTGCATTTGACTTGGATTCCATTTGCCCTGAATGCACCTCCCTGCCAGATGAGCCCCCCATGCATAGTCTGATGCGTCTGTTGTTAAGGTTTGGGTGGCAGGGGGTAGTGTGAATGGTAGTCCCCTGTTTTGGTGGCAGGCCTCTGCCCACCAAAGGAACTCTAGGCGTAGGCAAGGTATGATAGAAATCATTGCTTCTAGATCATGTGAATGTTGACACCATAGGTTTTTGAGATACCATTGTAGTTTCCTCATATGCAGCCTTGCATATGGAATTAGAAGAATGCAGGAGGCCATGAACCCCAAGGCTTGCAGTATTTGTCTTGCAGATAGCTGGGTTTTTGTAGCCACTTGTTTGAAGTAGGTTGTCAAATGAATCCGTTTCTCTGGCATGAGGAAAGTCATCTGGGAAATTGTATTCAAGCTTGCTCCCAGGAATATAATTTGTTGACAGGGTACCAGGGGTGATTTCTTTTCGTTTATGGTATACCCCAGACATGTCAGCACCCTTTGAACAAAGGCCAGATGATTCAAAAGTATGTCCTGGCTTTCTGCCCGAATTAGACAATTGTCCAGGTATGGGTATATTTGAATATTTCTTTGCCTGCAAAATGCAATGACTGGAGCTAGGCACTTTGTGAATACCCTGGGCGCAGCAGATAAGCCAAAGGGCAGTGCAGAGAAAGTACAGTTTTGTACCTACCATAAATGTAGATGTTCGAGGATCCACATTGCTGCAGTCCTAACTATTGGGTAGTCCGCTGTCCAGTCGGCCCGAATACCAAAGTATATGGCTGACGTCGGTCAGGGCGCATTAGACTGACGTCAGTACATCAGGGTACTAATGCGCATGACCGACGTCATATCCTCAGTCTTTTCTTGCCCCAGATGTCAGAAGACCCTGAAAAGATAAGGCCAAAAACCAAACACTCCCAACATACCTGCACCAAAATATATATATACAAAATATACAAAATTAGCAGAATATAACCTCACCTACACAACCACCCCTAAACACAGAGGGGAAGGAGGGAGGGTAAATTGGACTGCAGCAATGTGGATCCTCGAACATCTACATTTATGGTAGGTACAAAACTGTACTATGTTCTTCATTCCACATTGCTGCAGTCCTAACTATTGGGTAGAATCCCAAAGCAGAGGTAAGGGAGGCTGGCAAATCATAAGGAAGCAGGAACTGACAACATGCCTTGCAAAATAGCTGTGGCAAAACCAGCCCTAGACTTAGAGTAGAGAGGAAGGTGATAATGCTTAGAGAAAGTATGCACTGAACTCCAAGTAGCTGCCTCCAAAATATCCTTAGTTGCCACCCCTTAGAAATGCTGTTGAAGTGGCAGTAGCCCTAGTGGAATGAGGCCTAATCCCAGCTGGAATTTCCTTGCCATGATGGGAATAACAAAATGTAATGCAACACCCAATCCATCTAGAAATAGTTTGTTTTGACACAGGCTTGCCCTGAGAACTCAAAGCAAAAGAAATAAACAACTGCTGAGACTGCCTAAAATCTTTAGTCCTGCTCAAATAATAACGCAATTGCCTGTGTACATCTAAAGTGTGCAAAATCTTTTCCCCTTTATTTTGGGGATCTGCATAAAAAGTAGGCAAATGAATAGTTTGGTTTAAAGCCACACTAGAAACCACCTTAGGCATAAAGGAAGGATTAGTACGTAAAGATACCCTATCCTTATGAAAAATCAAAAAAGGCTCCACTGCCATAAGGGCCTGTAACTCAGAAACCCTTCTTGCAGAAGTAATGGCCAACAAAAAAGCAGTCTTCCATGGCAAGTATTTCAATTCAGCAGTAGCCGCAGGCTCAAAAGGTTGTAGAGTAAGTTTCTCCAACACAAAATTGAGATCCCAAGCAGGAGTAGGAGCTCATTGGGGGTCTTATATTCTTTGCCCCTCTAAGAAATTGCTTGAACAAAGGATGCGAAAACAATGGTGGGTCACAATCATAGTGAGCCGAAATTGCTGCAGCATGAATCTTAATGGAAGAGAAAGACAAACCTTTGTCCAATAACTCAGTAAGATATTGAAGAGCCACACTCAAATCTGGCTCAGAAATCTCCAAATTGTTTGCTGCACTCCAAAATAAAAATCTCTTCCATTTTTCTGCGTACACTTTCCTTGTACTAGGTCTCCTGGCTTCCATAATCACATTTAAAACTTGTTGAGGAAGTTGAGACCTGCTGCCTTTCAAAACAGAATATGCCAGGCTGTTAGATGAAGAGAGTGAAGCTTGACATTGAGCAGGTGACCGTCTCTCTGAGACAACAGGTGTGGAATCAAGGGTAAAGGCCATGGAGGCTTCTTTACCAGACTCCTCAGTAATGGGTACCAGTGCTGCCGAGGCCAATCTGGAGCTATTAAAATCATCCTTGGCTTGTCTTGTCTGACCTTTAGAAGCACCTTTGGAAGAAGAGGCAGAGGTGGAAACGCATACACATGAAGATTTTTCCAACTGAAAGAAAGAGCGTCCACTTTCCAAGCTGTGTGATGAAACCTCTTTGTGCAAAACTTTGGCAGCTGGTGGTTTAGTGGAGAAGCGAACAGATCTATGTCTGGAGTTCCCCATGACACTGTCAATTTTGAAATACATGAAGATCCAGTTTCCACTCGTGGGGATCCATGATTTGTCTGCTTAACACATCTGCTAAGGAGTTCTGTGCTCCCGGCAGAAACCTTGCCTGAAGAGTTAGTTGCAAGCTGAGCGCAGTCTCCCATAAAATCATTGCTTGCCTGCACAATGGGTAAGAATGTGTTCCCCTTGTTTGTTGATGTACCACATGACAGTTGTGTTGTCTGTTAGAATCAACACCTGCCCTGGAAGAAGTAACTCCTTGAAAGCCAGTAATGCAAACTGGACTGCTAACATCTCTTTCATGTTGATATGTAGATGCTGTAGTCTGTCAGGCCACTTGTCTTGTATCCACTTTCCATTTAGATGAGCTCCCCAAGCAATGTCTGAGGCATCTGTCGTTAGAATCTGACTCGCCTCTGGCGGGTCACAGAGAGTCCCTTGTTTAGGTGACATTCCTGAGCCCACCACAAAAATTCCTTTTGAATGCAAGGTATTATTTGAATGACAGTGTCCAAATCCTGGCAGTGCTGTGTCCATACATTTTTGAGATACCATTGTAGCTTCCTCATATGCAGTTTGGCATTGGGAAGCACCAGAATACAAGATGCCATGAACCCTAAGGCTTGAAGGACTGTCCTTGCAGTCAGCCCGGACTGAAGAGATAGTTGATGGAAGTAACTGGAAAGATTCTTTTGTTTGTCCGGGGTTAAAAAGGCCATCTGGGCTGCTGTATTCAGTCTCACACCCAGAAAGCACATGTCTTGAGAGGGTACTAGACTGGACTTTATTTCGTTCACAGAATACCCTAGGCATCTTAGCACTGCTATGACATATTCCAGATGCTGTAGAAGGTCTTCCTTTTCTTGAGCCAGAATCAGGCAATCGTCCAAGTAAGGGTAGATTTGAATCCTTTTAGCCTGAAGTAAGCTATCACTGGAGCCAGAACCTTTGTGAATACTCTGGGCAGTAGATAAGCCAAAGGGCAATGCAGAGAACTGATAATGAGAACTTCCAGCTCGAAACGCAGATACTTTCTGCAACTTAGTCTTATAGGCACATGAAGGTAAGCTTCCTTGAGATCTAAAGTTACCATCCAGTGATCTTTGCCCAGTAGAGGTAAAAGCTGTTGTAACGTCAACATTTTGAACTTGGGAATGTCCAGATAAGTGTTGAGGATAGATAAATCCAAAATTGGTCTCCACGTGTTCCCCTTCTTCGGTACTAGGAACAGGCGAGAATAAAATCCTAGGCCCCTTTCTGGCACAGGAACTGGCTGAATGGCCCCTATTTGGAGTAACAGAGAATTTTGCTTGTGCGCCTCTTGTCTTTGTAGAGGAGGAATGTCTGGCATGCCTTTGAAAGGAGGCAAGGTATGGAAATAAAACCTGTAACCGTGGTGAATGATATCCAGAACCCATCTGTCTTGGGTAATTAAATCCCAATTTTCTTTGAAAAGAGACAGCCTTCCTCCCAACGGTGCTGCCAGGCGAGAATGAACTGGCAGCTGAAAAGGCAGGTCATTGGGTCTGCTTACGAAAGGACTGACCCCTGCCCTCACCAGAAGTCTGAGCAGGGGAACTCCCTGTCCTAGGCCTAAAAGAACCCTGAGCTGTGCCCCTACCACGTCTAGACCTACCCCTAGACTGGGAATCATAAGCAGGATAAGTCCAACCCTTAGCAGGCCAATTTCTACTAAACTTGGAGGCTGCACCTGCAAAAATCTTTAACAGTTTGCATAGATTTAGCCTTGTCCTCCATTTTCTTCAAAACTGCTTCCACAGGCGAACCAAACAACACATCAGACTGCAAAGGAGCATCCAAAATCCTTGTCTTAACATGCTCAGCTAAATTCTGATCTCTCAACCAGGCGTGCCTACGAAGAACAGAACCAGTGGCAGCCACCCTGGAGGAGGCCTGCACAGCATCAAAACCACATTGCAAGGAATGTTTACCCACCTGTTTAGACACATGAACTAAATCCTGCAACTCTTTACACTCAATACCTTCCGCCAGAGCATCCACCTTAGATTTCAACTGTGAAAGAAGATAATTCTGATATTTTAACATGTGAAACTGACAATTCAACGCCCTCATGGCTAAAGTGGAAGAAGTATACACTTTCTTTCCCCATCTATCCAAAGCCCTTGCCTCTTTATCAGGAGGGACAGGATTTTTAACAACTGAGGCCTTCACACCTTTAGGCCCCTGAGAGACAGTTTGCGGGTCTGCCCTAGGACTCTTAAAAAGATACTTATGAGCTTCAGGCACCCTATAATACCTATCCGGTTTAACTGGGGCAGGAGGCAAAGAATCAGGATTCAGGGAAGCCTCTGCAAAAACATCTTCCACCACATTCAAAACAGGAGGTATAGCTAAAGGCCTATGCTGGGGTAAAAACAAGAATTCCCTATGCCTTTTCCTGGAATCAGAGAAATCTTGGCCTTCCCATTTAAAATGCTCCCTCATGGAATGCAAAGTCTCTGAAAATGAAAAATCCTCAGGAGAAGAAGCTGAAGGAGTAGAATCATCCACATCAGAATCAGAATAAGGAGGGTACTCCTGCAAGTCTTCAGCCGAAGACTCAGAAGCCTCCGAGCATTGCTCAAAACTCTCAAACTCAGGTTCCACCCTAGGCCTCTTATCAGGAGGGGGCATAGAACCCCTTATCATAGTAATCAAATCCTCTGCCATTTTAAGCATATGTTTCGTAGGCAAAGACCCTGAAGCACTAGGAGAAACCCCCACTGAAGCAAAACTTGGCCTGCCCCTTAAAGAAGCCTTGGAAACAGAAGGGGAGGCTCTAACCACCTTAGGAAGAGAGGGAAGAACAGCCACCTGAGAAGCCCCCTCAGCCTGGCCTACTTCCTGAGAGGATACATCCTGTAACAGTAAAGTCTCTCCCTGAGACTCCAAAGAAACACCTGGCAAAACCTCCGGCTCCACTGAGCCCTCTAAAGAACCAACATCTGGGACTGTCGGTTCTTCCACTCTAGGCTTTGCTGCTTTGTCCTTGCGTTTTTTAGCCGAAGCCGGCGTCGGAGCATCCGACGGCATTTTATAATTACAACGCTTCCCAAACACTAACCTGGCACAGTCTAACCTTCTCTTAATAGTGCGTTTGTTAAATCTAGCACAAGAGCGGCATCCAACAACGTCGTGCTCAGGCCCTAAACAAGGTATACACAAAGTATGGTAATCCCTATGAGGTATCTGTTTCCCACAAGAAATACAGTTATTCACTTTTTCTGACATCCGGTTAAATACTGAGGCAAGAAAAAACCAAAATATTCCCCAACGGGGTACTTAGCCAACTTTGATTCGGTCTGAAACTCTGACTCCAGAAATTTTCAGAACGCCAACCTGCACTCGCAAAATTGCTTCTGCATCGGACCATGCGGCAAAAAAGACTGGGGATATGACGTCGGTCATGCGCATTAGTACCCTGACGTACTGACGTCAGTCTAATGCGCCCTGACCGACGTCAGCCATATACTTTGGTATTCGGGCCGACTGGACAGCGGACTACCCAATAGTTAGGACTGCAGCAATGTGGAATGAAGAACATCTGATCGTGCATGTAGCCTGCTTTGAAGCATAGGTATCTTCTGCAAGACTCCCTGATAGGGATGTGCAGGTATGCTTCTTTTAAATCTAGTTATTGCCAACCATGCATCTTTGCCTAGCATAGGAAGCAGCTGGTGAAGATTCAGCATTTTGAATTTTGGAATCACCAGAAATGTATTTGGAGAAGAAAGGTCCAGGATAGGACACCATGTATTGCCTTTTCTGGGTACCAGGAAAAGTCTGGAATAGAAACCTTGTTCCTTTTCCTCTTCTGGTACCAACTGAATAGCCCCCATGCTTAAGAGAGAGATAACTTGATTTTGGGCCTCTGCCACTGATTTGGGGGTAGATCTGGCCACCTGCTTGGTGTTGGTAACATGTGGAAATGAAATCTGTATCCTTGGGATACTATATTTAAAACCCATTTGTCCTGGGTAATGAGTTCCCAGTTTTTGGCATGCAGACCAATCTTTCCGCCTAAAGGAGCATTCAGTTGGGAAGTGCTTGGAAGTTTTAAAAGCAAGTCATTGAGCGTTTTCCATGGGGGGGTCTTAATACTCCCAGATTTGGGTGCAGAAATCCCCCACTGTTTAGTCTTGTGTGTCCCCTGGGACTGAAATCTGGGGTTTCTGCTGTGTCTGGGTTTGGCTTGAGAAGACCTGGAAGGGGCTGGAAAGGACCAATTCTTATAGGGCCGATGCCTACTAAATCTAGGAGGCTGAACTTGCAAAAAATCCTTAACAGTTTGCATAGGTTTAGCTTTATCTTCCATCTTTTTAAGAACTTCCTCAGCTTTGTTGCCAAACAGGCTGTCCTGATTTAAAGCAGCATACAAAAGTTTAGCTTTAACATGATCAAGCAAAGATTGCTCCTTAAGCTAAGCATGCCTTCTGAGCACAGACCCAGTAACAGCAGCCCTGCAAGAGGTCTCTAATGAATCAAATCCACATTGCAAATATGTTTACCAATCTGTTCAGAAGAATGCATTAAATCCTGTAAATCTTTATTTTCAGCACAGTCGGGAATCAGCATCATTTTCTGTTTAAGCAACCCAATAACATGTTGTTGACACTTTAACATATGAAACTGGCAGTTTAAAGCCCTAATGGCCAAGGTTGCAGAACTGTAAACCTTCTTACCTCATCTATCCAGTGCCCTGGAGTCTCTATCAGAAGGGGAAGGATTTTTAGCAGTAGAAGCCTTAATGCCCTTGAGGCCCCTGTGAAATAGTCTCTGGATCCGCAATAGGATTTTTAAAAAGAAACTTGTATGAATCAGGAACCCTGTAATATCTGTCAGGTTTTCTGGGAGCAGGAGGCAAAGAATCAGGGGCCAAACTAGATTCCAAAAAGGCATCATCAACAATGTCTAGCACAGGAGGTATAGCTAAAGGCCTATGCTGAGGCAGGAGTAAGAAATCCCTAAGCCTCTTTTTTGAATCAGAAAAATACTTCCTTAGGGTATGTAAGCTTTCACCAAAAGAAATATCTTCTGGAGGGGAAGCAGAGGGAATAGAGTCCTCTGCATCAGAATCCTCATTTTTTATTTTTATTTAACATTTGTTGACCGGGAATAGGTAAGGACAAATCCAGGTCATCGGAAGAGTCAGAAAAATCAGAATCCTGGTCAGAAGATTCATAAACAACTTTAGTCCTGGGTCTCTCAGAAGGGGGAGGTTGGCTTCCCCTGATTAAAGTTATAAGATCTTCAGCCATTCTTATCATTTGTTTTTTAGGCATAGAGGCCTGAGCATGCGGCCTGGGCATTGGTTTCTTAGGCATGGTTCGAGATTTAGGCCTAAATGAAGAAGGAGGCGTCAGTTTAATATGCAAGTCCGTAGGCCTGAATACACCCTCAGAAGCCGGTGCCTGCACAGTGGCTCCGGGCCCATCGAAGGTAGAGACATCCGCAGGTTCCACAGTTGCAGCATGTCGCGGCATACCGGACTCCAAATGGGTCTCAGTAGAGGCCTGTGAATCAGAAGTAGCGGGTATCTGGGGCTGCAAAAGCGCCTCACTGAGTACCGGCGAACTGGTGACTGGCTTAGGAGAAGCGTCGTTGGCAGCTTTGGACCTAGGCGGCCTGTCTTTGTCTTTATCTTTACATTTTTTTTGGAATCCCGGTAGTCGGGTGGCTAACCAATGACATTTCTGGATAATTAAACTGAGAACCGAAATATTTAGAGGCGAAAATATACCGACGATGGATAGTGCGCTGATTAAATAAAGCACAGAACCGACAGCAAGGTACATCGTGGTCAGGGCCCAGGCAAGGAATGCAGTACAAATGAAAATCTTTGTGAGGTGTTTGCTTTCCACAAGCAATGCAATTATTAACTTTTACTGACATCGGTAAGGAGCAAGAAAATGTTTCTCCAACAGGGTACTTAGCTTTAGTTGATGACTTCGGTTCTGAAACTCGAAAACGAAAATTTTAGGAGTCAGCCCACCAGCACTTGCGAACTGCTTCTGCTTAGGGCACCGCACGGCAAGAAAGACTGATGTAATGGCGTCGGCTGCATGTTTTATACCCCTGACGACCAGACGTCATGGAAGAAGGGACAGCATCTGATGCAGGACCCAAGACATTGTTAATCAGGCTGACTGAGGGCTACTGCAAGCAGATAACTCAAATGTAATGAATGCAACAGTGAAACATGAAGAACAAAAGGCAATGTGCTGCTGTTCATGTAACAAAAAACGGACCCTGGTGAAACACAGTCAGATGTGTCAAGTAGTAGAGGGTTTTAATGAAAAAGGCACCTAAAACACAGGTGCAATTTCCTAAAAGATCAATCCCTCTGGAATTTTCTGGTGGATGGATTGCTGAGGTCTAAAAATTCCCCTTCTTTGGCTGCTGCTGCCACAACAGAGTTGACAGGGGAATCTTTCCGTGGTAGAAACTGTCCTTTTAGGTCTACAGGATATTGTCTCATTTCTGGGGGGTGGGGTGCGGACGAGGTGGGGGTGGATAGCTCAACACCAGGCTGCCTCCATGGACTCTACAAGTCAATAATTTTGTTAAGGGAAGTTCACAAACTAATATGCAGGCAGGTTGGACCAAAAAGCTTCTTGGAGGATCTCTTATTTGGAAAGGTGGGGTCTATTGACAGAAATCATCTCTGCCCCATTACTTTGAGGATTTCCACAAATTTGGAGCATTTTGTAGGGGATTGTGGGGAAGCCTTCCCTTTATTAAGAGCTGTCACTGGTGAGGGACAGTCTGCTGGAGAGCCTATGTGCCTCTTCTTTCATGTCCTCTTCTTTGGTATGCTTGGAGGAGAGTTGCCTAAGCACTCAGAAGAGAACTCTACCCCAGACCTCTGAGGTCTCAGACGAGTCTCTGTGGCAGTGGCTGCTGGGACAAAAATAAATGGCCCAAAGTTCCAGAATGGACAGTGTCAACAGGTGGGTCAGATGTAAAGGGTACCTGTTGTGATGCACTCAACCCTATGGGTCACCTTGACTCTGATTCCCCTGCCTGTGACATCGATACCAAGACTGTCATGGCTGACTATGTCAATATCGTTGTCACTGCCAAAACTAGAGGTTTTACCACTGTCTTTGTTCTCTATCATCTATTAATACCCTCCCAGTCAACCAGCTCATCTGTTGCCCATCATTAGGGAGATGGTCGACAAGAAAGGTCTGTCATTTAGACAGACGTTAGGGATGGTTCAAGGGTTCTCTTTTTGGCAGTACATTTCCCCTTTAGCTGCTTGGCTTGTTGAGCCAAAGGGGAATGTGCAACGGACTGTCCATGCTGGTTATCCCTCAATCTTTAGGGGATGCTGCCAGAAAGCTGCCCTTACCTCTCCTCTCAAGTATGGGAATTGGCTTCCCTGGACTCCACCAAAGAAAATACACTTCTCCATGTGCTCCCTGAGTAACCACTGCTATCCCCACCCCACCCTAGGAGACGTGAGGGGGCCATACCTTTTCTCACCTCTCCCTCTCTGCCTGGCTCCTTCAGTAACTGGGCCAATAACTAAATTCCTGTCACCTGAGTCAAACTAAAGTCTCCATCCTTCTGTCTCTCAAAGTCAGGTGCTGACAGAGTTGACATCTGAACTACCCTCAACATCGATATCCACTTGTAACTTCTATGGCTATTACTATGATGGGTGCACAGCTTCTTGCTGGCACTTCAACTACAGAGGTCTTGAACATGGTCCAAGTGGACTGAATGCTACTGATCTCACTAGGAGTGCAATCAAAAGTCTTTTTAGAAGTGTAAGTTAATCCTATTTTGCAGCTTTCTTTTGAGCACCTGGTAAAGCTAATCATTTGTGTCTTCAATATTTTTCGTGGCAGATGCCATGTGTGGCAAATCCACCTTGCTATTCAGGTGTGACCAGTTTACAGTTAGTTTTGCTCATAATTTTATCAGTGTATCCAAAACACATCCTTAGATCTGATTACACGATCACAAAGTTTATTATAGACCCTGAGTTCAAAAATCCTCTGGCACTTGCTGCTTTGTTAGAAACGTCAAATACATTTTATTTATATATAAAATAATAAATTAATAAATTAATATATATATATATATATATATATATATATATATATATATATATATATATATATATATAAAACACAAATTATATATAACCAATATTTATTTTATGTATATATATATATATATATATATATATATATATATATATATATGGGTCTACTTCTGCTTGTCAAAAACACACTTTTTCGACAAACAGAAGATTGAACCCACTTAAGCGAAAGTGCACTACATCAACAGTGCACTTTCGCATAAGACGATTTACCGAAGCACATTACAGTGGGGATAAGGAAATATATCCTTTTCCCCACTGAAGTACGATCTTGAAGTTAGTATATTTAAGTAGGGGGGGGTTGGGGGGGTGAAGGGGGACTTGCCCCCCTGCAAAATATTGTGAAATTTTGATCAAGTAACGTAGACCCATGTGTGTATAAAATCTATCTATCTATAAATATATATTTATACCACCGAGATTATTATACCACCTACAGGGCCTATTACCATTCTAGGGGATTGTGCAAGTCCAATTATTACGGATACGTTGGTTAACAAGGCTAAGGCTCTATCTAAAGCTAAAATCACTGCCTCCATGGGACCAGATGGTGTCCCAGGCTGTGTCATACACGAGCTCCAAAAGGAATTAACCCAGCATTTTAATACCCTGTTAAGTTTCAGCCTCTCCACAGGATATGTGCCCATAGAATGGCGCACGGCAATGGTGGTCCCACTACACAAGGGTGGGGCCACAAGTGACCCTGGGAACTACCGACCAATAAGCCTGACCAGTCTGATCTGTAAGGCTATGGAGCGAATCATTATGGAACTCATAAATGGAGAGATTGGGAACCTCCAGTCGCTGGACCCCACACAGTTAAACCGGTCATTAAGGGCAGATCATGCCTCCTGAACCTGGTGGATTTCTATGAGACAGTTAGACAAAAAGGTAGCTCAGTGGGGTACATCACGTAATTTTAAAAATTTTTTTTTAAAAAAAACCCTTTTAAAAAATTTTTTTTTTTTTAAAAAAAAAATTTTTTTTTTTTAAAAAAAAAAAAAATTTTTTTTTTAAAAAAAAAAAAATTTTTTAAAAAAATTTTAAAAAAATTTAAAAAAAAAAAAAATTTTTCGTTTTTTTAAAAATTTTTTTTTTTAAAAATATATTTTTAAAAAAAAAAAGGGTTTTTTTGGTTTTTTAAAACTTTTTTAAAAAATTTTAATTCCCGGGGTTTTTTTCCCAAAAAATTTTTTAAAAAATTTTTTTTCCCCCCAGGGAAAAATTTTTAAAATTTAAAAAAGGGGGGGAACCCCCAAAAAAAAAAATTTTTTTTAAAAAAAAAATTTTTTTTTTTAAAAAAAAAAATTTTTTTTTTTAAACCCCCCGGGGAAAAATTTTTTTAAAAAAAAAATTTAAAGGGGGAAAAAAAAAAACCCCAAAAAAAAAAATTTTTTTTGGGGAAAAAGGGGGGAAAAATTAAAAAATTTTTTTCCCCCAAAAAAGGGGAAAGGTTAAAAAAAGGGGGGAAAAGGGGGGCCCCCAAAAAACCCCCCTTTTAACCCAAAAAAAACCCAAAAAAATTTAAAAATTCCCCCCCCCCCCAAAAAAAAATTTTTTTCCCCGGTTTTTTTTTTCCCCCTTTGGGAAAATTTGGCCCGGGTTGGAAAAAATTTTTTTCCCCCCCCCCGGGGGGGGGGCCCAAAATTAAAAGAGGGTTTTTTCCCCCCCAAAAAAAAAAAAAAAATTTTTTAAAAACCCCCAAAAAAAATTTTCCCTTTTTTTTTTTTTTTTTAAAATTAAAAAAAGATAAAATTTTTTTAAAAATTTATAAAAACCCAAAAATTTTTTTAAAAAAAATTTTTTTTTAAAAAAAAAAAATTTTTTAAAAAATTTTAAAATTTTTTAAAAAAAAAAAACCCCCCCCAAAAAAAAAAAAAAAAAAAACAAAAAACAAAAATATATATATATATAATAAAACACACACACACACACAAAACATATTTATATATATATATATATATATATAAATAAAAATTTTTTAAAATACATATATAAAAATTTTTAATATATATATATATAAAAAATAATTTTATATTTTTTTTTTTTTTAATAATTTATTTTTATATAATATAAAATTTTTTTTTTTAAAAAAAAATATATATATAATATATTTTTTTTTCAAAAAAAACAAAAATTTTATTTTTCCCAACAAAAAAAAAAAAAAAAAAAAAAAAAAAAAATTTTTTTTTTTTTTTTAAAAAATAATAATATATAATTTTTTTTTTTTTTTTTTTTTTATTATATAATATATATATATATATATATATTTTTATATATATATAATATATATATATAATATATATATATATATATACTTTTTTTTTTAAAAAAATTTTTTTTTTTTTTTTAACTTTTTTTTTATATATATATAATATATATATATATATATATAAAACCCCCTTTTTATAAAAAATTTTTTTTTAAAAAAAAATTTTTTTTTTAAAATTTTTTTTTTTAAAATTATTTAAAATTTTCAAAAACAAAAAAATTTTTTAAAATTATTTTTTTTTTAAATTTTTTTTAAATAAAAATTTTTTTTTATTTTTTTTTTTTTTTTTTTAAAAAAATTTTTTTTTAAATTTTTAAAATTTTTTTAAAAAAAAATTTTAAAAAAAAAAATTTTTTTTTTTTTTTAAAAAATTTATTTTTTTCCCAAAAAAAATTTAAAAAAA